>NW_009212163.1:65935-90759 GCF_000690835.1 Fulmarus glacialis
TACCAAGGGGATATGCATATGCCTGAGAAGAGGACAGGATGACCTAGCACTTTTCATTTTCTCTGTTGCTGTACCCTACACATCCCACTATACACTCTTATGGGATAAGCTCTCAGTCACCAAACGCCACCTTTACAAATCCCTGTTCTCCTGAATTTTTTTTTCTTTCTCTTTTTTTGATACAATAAATATAGAGGGTAATTTCAACCTGCTGGCAAAAGATAGGACTAACTCCCTTGTGAAGTCAGCCTTGACAACATTTTGAAACTCAACAACTGCCAGGAAGACTTCTCTCCAAAGTGTTAGTTAATCCATTTATTCTCTCCAGCCAAAGAGGCAAGAATGAAAGCAGGGCAAATCTCAAGCCTGTGGCAGAGATCTCAGGACCAAACCCATTGGGATGAGGGGACCTCTGAGCCTGCTAATGGATACACTACACCAACACGTGGTCCTTCCTAGACTTTGACTAAAGCAATTAAGGGAGATCTTGGACAAAAGGTAACTGATAGGGGCTTGGAAACATAAAAATGTCTGCTACAGGATCTCCCAGAGGTGGATGAGGACTCAATCCATTCACCTGAAATGATCTTCTCATTCATGATCAGCACCAACCCTAGAGAGCACAGCCATCACCCACATGATTCACCAGCCAGTCTGCATATGCACTCAGGAGAGACAACCACTCCTTTGAACAAAATTCTCACTCTAATTCTGCAGCTGGAAACAGCTGGAAACAGTCATCCTCTCCCATTAAAGTCTTTCATTTAGTTAGTCAATATTTCAGTTATCCCACTTCCTACTCCATCACAGCTTTTGGGTTGGGAGTGCAAGCAACTCTGATGCTCCACCAACCTATGGGTAGTTAAGAATACGCTGAAGATTAAGTATATGACTAGTCCATTTCCACCGGATTGCTAACATGCTTAAAATTAAGCATATGGTCCAGTGTTTTGCTGGAACAGAGCCAGTACCCTCAGATGCCTGAAAGCTCATCACCCAAGCACTTACTCTCTCCCTAGGTTTTGGCAGTCACTTGGTGGCTTGATACCTACATTGCACCACGTGATGTCAATGGAGTTAATTTCTGGCTCATACTAGAAAAATCTCAGTATCACAAATAAGTAAAACTGTAGCAAAAAGTGTTGTGTATTTCCAGTTCTTTCGAAGATTTAATAGTAAACATCTGTAAAGCAGGATTTATGCTCTAGGTGCGGTTATGCAGAGAGAGAAATAAGCAGAATACAGGTGGGAACAGAGAGACCTAGAACCACAGCAAGTGAAGAGGGAAAGGGAGAAAGAAAGCACAACCTAGCATGGGAGACAGCTAGATACTCCATTGGTTTGGAGAATAAAGGAACAGAAAGGACACTCCAAAAACTACCAATCTCACATGCAAAAAGGAAAAAAAAAAAAAAAAGGGGGTCTGGAGTCATGTTCTCACCCCTACAGCCAGGGAGAACGTGCATGATGATCTCCAAAAACAGGCAAAGGAGAGGATGTAAAGGCAGCTGGTCCAGGCATCCTGATGGAAGGAGAAAGTTAGAAAGTGGTGGAACTAGAAGCCAGGAAAAAAAGCTGAAAAAGATAAGTATTTTGAGGAATGCCACAGACCTACCATGTTGCTCAGCACTTCTCAGAAACTCTGCCTTTGCCAAAACAGGGTTGGCATAACCATATGCCTTTTAACCCTAGAAACTACAGGCACCCAAGTGACACCAGATGAACACTTTCAAACACAGGTATTTCCAATAGCACCGGAGGTGCTTTCAGAAGCCATGTTATATTTGATTTCCAGACAATGAGCTGAGGGATGGAAGATTTCAGTGCTCTGGAAAACTGATATGAAGAGTCAGAGCCGTCCAACCCCGCTGACCTTGGCTGCCGGAGTCCATGTGGGGTGAGAAATGAGTCCCAGTCATTGGAGAAAGAGGACAGTTATCATGACACCTTGAAATCTTGCTGTCCTTGCAAGCCTATATGTCTGGGCTAGGCATAAAGACTGGGTGCAATGCTGTGTCTGCAGCAGAAATCAAACCAGCAAATTCCAGGTGGTGGTTACACTTCCAGACCTCTTGCAATGCTTCCAGTGCTGCCATCTTGTGTTTCCACCTGCGCCTCCCCACTTAAAATCCTACTTTATTTAGTTCTGAATAGCTCTCTTACCGCGTCATGTAACAGGCTTTGCTAATGTTTCAGAAGTCACTTACTATGCACATCTTTTAAAAAGAGACATTTTTTTCACCTCCATATATTACACGAGGTTCCCTAGAAGTACGTGTGATAAATGCGCTGAATTTAAGAATTAAAGCCACATTAGAAGGCATTGATTTTCTTTACAGTAAGATGAGCCTCCTCAGGAGCTGGATGGAGGTAGCAAACTGAGCAGACACAGCATGACTCTGGCGAGGCGGAGCATTTGGGGAATTGCTCCCGCAATAGGAAAAATTTGTTTTAATTAGGTTGGTTGGTGGTTCCCAAAGCAACGTGCTGTGAGTGGGAAGGAGAAATGAGGATGGGACTGTAAACAGCTTGTTGTGCTCTCAGCCTCTGAGTCACAGCACGGAGAGGGAACTTGCGCTCCTGGTTCTGCTGCCAGAATAGTCTTAAGAGTGCGAGGAGGGGCGAGGGAGGCGATGCGAAGACGTCTTTCCCTTTTACTTTACTACTGAATTGCTTATAAAAGCAGATGAGGTTTTGCTCTCCTGGACAAGGGAAAAGATTCGAGGAAAAAGATAATAACAAGCAATTAGGGCAGCAAAAATATCCAAGAACAAAACTGACCAAAAATAATAAAGTTAAAAAGTGAGTGAGAGAGATTTTGTCATTCTGTCTTAGATTATGTTGAGGAGGCTGAGCTCCATTTTATTGAGAAATCAATTCTAATTTGGCACTCCACACGCTATCTGGCAGAGGACGCCGGTAACAGTCTCCATTGAAATCTGCCAGCTAATTTACTTCTGCTGACTTTACACTAGCAAACAGAAGCAGGAAAAAGTCGTGTTGTAGGGATGACATTTCCCACTAAATATCTTGTACTAATATGCGTTCTGAGTCCTCCTACGCTTGCTTTAGAAACCCATCACCTTGCAAAGGGAGACAAAAAATGAAAATAAAAACCTCCCCTGGACAAAATGGTCCTAGCACTAGGCTAAAGGTCAGCACATATCCTGCGGACCGGGCTTGCATGTCGTGAGTTTAGCTGGAAGGAAGGGCTTGGGGACAGGTCAGCTGCTATGGGAGTTAACATCATCTGTCCTCCAATTAAACTGACTGTGAAAGTCCAGCACCAGCAACTTTTATAGACACTATGTCCTGCTATTGATTGTCAAAAGGAAAAAAAAGCTTTTAAAGGATTGTGAATTATTGAAGAAAATGTGTCTCTAGATATTTCAGAAATGTACTGCATAAAATTTATCATGGGTTACGTGTCTGGGAGCACAAAATGTGCCGTTTAATGCTATGCTTTACTGACCTTTAAGCAGTGGCAGCTATCCTAACTGTATTCACAGCTTATGTGTATTCACTCAGCGTTTATATAAAATATCGTTTATTTTTATGAGGTTTGTGCCACTGAAGATTTTACTTGCACTGAGAAAACTATTGCTGAGTGGGTTGCTCATAGCATTGTTTCCAAACATTAATATAACCAAGAAGTGTGAAGTTCTCAACCCGCATGCTTACTAGTACGTCCTTACTTTATTTCATGAAGTTATTCTTACATGTGGACAGAATTAAAAAGAAAGGAAAAAAAAAGAAAAAGAAAATGTTTTTATTATTTTGATTACTTCTTGCCTTCGCTTCTAATGAAACCCGAGCGATCCTACCTGCCTGGCACAATTGCATTTTTTTTTTCAGGAAAGGTTTCTGTCTTCCGTTAAGTAATATCCGTACAAAAGCCCCAAATTTAGAAGTGCACAATGACTTACATTTCCTCACTCCATTTATAAATCAGGTTCAGTGCTCCACAAGGACCTGATTTCACCCCCTCCCTGTCAGCAACATTCTTTAAGTCTTTACAAAGATCCATTTTCCCTTTCCTATTCCCAGAAGCCTGCTAAAACTAGGGCAAGTTGGCCTAAAATTACTATTTTCCTCAAAGTCCCAGAAAACCTAAGGCCACTGGCACCTCTCCCTTATAGCAGAGCTATAGCTGCACGAGCTGCGCAAGAGCGATGCTGGGAACGCGCAGGCACCCCCTCACCTCCACCTTTGGAGAACCTCCGCCTTGTCCATTCAAGGACACACTCCCACTTAGTCTCAAGACCTGGTTCATCAGAAAGCTATGGACTTTTGACCCAAGCAGGCATTTCATGGCTCCAGAAACCTGACGCTGAAAAGACCGAACTTTATCTCTGAGAAAAGAAATAGGGTAAAAAATGAATATAACGACGTTGTTCTAAATAATTGATGTTGCAATCTAATGCTATTTCCTTTTGTATTACTGCAATCTTCTTAAAAAGATATTCTCAAGCTGTTTATTATAGCAATAACTGTAATTTTTCCTTCTCTTTTAGCAGCAGTGCTTCACCCATAATGTCGCCTACAGATAACGTATTAAAGATATAAATAAAATGACACAGTATAGGTGGTACAGCAACATACAGGTTGTTAACCAGCCAAACAAAATGTGGTTTAGAGTTGGATTAGCTAGAACTAGTTATTTGAGTGTCTGCTGTCTTTTGATTTCTCCCTCAGCTTCCTGCCTGTCTCTATCTGTATTTGCTTTGACATTATGACAATGCTGTGAATAAAACCTAAACACATTCACCTTTTCTTCTATTCACCTCACTGGGAGGAAGAAAGGAGACGAAACAAACCGCTTTGAATGACGAGAATATGGAAATCCAGCCCCCAAATTTAAACACCCTCTTGCCTCTCCTTTTTTGTCACAGCTCTGAAGTTTTTCCAGAAAGCTCTAATTTCCTTAAATATAAAAACCCATTTCAAAAAAATTATCTGTCTCTTCTAGGATGGACTAAAAATAACCATGAGTGCAATTATTACCCTCTAACCTCTAGCTTTGGTTCAACTGCATATGCCATCCTCAGGAAAATCTCCAGCAGCAATCAGCGCTGTTATTTGTATTACAGCAGCATCTTGAAACCCTTGCCAAGAGTAAGTCCAAGTGAGGTAATTTCTTACACAAGTCTAATGTAACAGATAGTCCCTGTCTCAAAGATTTTAAATGGAAGAGATTGTCCTAAATATATGAGACAGACAAGTAAGGGGTGGGAAGGGGGGAGTTCCACTTGGTGTGGAGGGACCTGAGGCACAGTGAAATCCCAGGTTAGACCGTGCAGAAACCATGCTGGATGTCACAGCTTAATCCCCCCTTCTTGAAAGCGCCAGCAGCAGCCCTGTGAAAGCAGGATGCTCTGCACAGCTGAAGGAAGCTGAAGGCAAAACTACCGCAATTAAATTATAAGAGGGTAGATTTAGATTGGACATAAGGAAGAAATTTTTTATGGTGAGGGTGGTGAGGCACTGGAGCAGGTTGCCCAGAGAAGTTGTGGATGCCCCATCATTGGAAGTGTTCAAGGTCAGGCTGGATGCGGCTTTGAGCAATGTAAGCTACTGGAAGATGTCCCTGCCCCAGACTGGATGGTCTTTAAAGGTCCCTTCCAACCCAAACCATTCTGTGATTCTCAGCAGTGCATCATGACCTTCATTACAGGAGACCACCCCTCCCACAGGTTGCTGCCTGTCCTACATGATGCCATGATGTGCTCTTTGAGGGAGCCCAGGCTGCAAGGAAGGAGACGAGACGACGTTGAGCAGCAGCGCGTGCTTGCACCAGGGGTTAGGAAGCCTGAGATGCCGCTGTGCTGTCGAACAGGAATAGTCTGCAAAACAGCAATCGCAGACTCTCTGAAATCAGAAGAAAAACGATGACTCTTCTTGAACATGGCAAAGAATAAACCAAGTATTTCATGAGGATAGGCAGGAAATAGGCCGAAATGCTGAAAACTGCCTCCCGCATTTTCAGGAAAAACAGACCCTTCAGAGTGCCCTTTCCAATCCTGCTTTAGCACTGCTCAGGTGTGTGCAGACCTGCACCACAAACACCTTCCAACAAAGTGCTTTTCTTCCCATCGCAACAGTCCATCCCCCCAAAATAAGAAGTCATATGTCTCTTGAAACCCGGCACGACCTAGGCTGAGCAGGTCTAAGTTGATCTGCTTGACCTGCTCTAAATAACCACTGACGTTTGCCACTGCCAAGGGCTTTCTCCATCAAGACAGTTCTGAATTTAAGCCACATTTTCGCATGTTTATGCAGCCTAGCAATGTTCCCTACCTGGAGACACTATCCCCATTAAATTTTTGTATCTATCTGCAATACTGAAGCGTATTTTAAGACAAATGCTGTTCTAATTTGCTGTAGGCACTGAAGACCAACATGCATTTCAGTGGAGGAAGTTATGTGTTTTAAGTGGTTTATGAAGACAAAGCATATGCCATGACACAGTTAAATGATTAACAGATTCCTACGAATGCCTTTGGCATAGAATATCTATACATTCATTAGCTGGAACAATTCATCTTCTTGATAAAACTAAAATTAGTTATACAGCAGGTTTACTTTTTATGATTAATAAATGATAAAAATCTAAATTATCCATCTGAAATGACTGCTTTCTTAGCTATTAATCTCACATTTATCAGCTCCTATAATTCATGTTATTAGTTGAAAAATCAATTTCCCAAATATTTTTAATTTCCTATTAAAAACTCAAAATGTGGAGTATGAAGTATCACCTCCTTCACTACAGCATTTTGAAGTGAATTCTAAATCAAGATATAAAAAGATGTACTATTTGACGACTTTACCATAAAAACCAAACAGATACAATATACAACTGTGCCTACATTACAAGCGTCCAAAAAAAAAAAAAAAAAAAGAAACTGCTCGGTAATAAAATAGCTCTAACAAAAGATCTATCAGCTCATTTGGATTTTCCAGCTCTCTATAGTTATTTTGCCAAGAAGCAAAATCTAGCTCATTTTGCAGAAAACCAGCTTAGGACAAAGCAGAGCAGATAATATGGTAAAGGTCAGAAGTCCAGCACTGTCTGTGTCCTGGAGATGGGGTTGACACATCACAGGTTTAGCTAGAGGGAAGGGGTTGAGAATAGATCCTTCTGTCAGCTATTTAAAATGCTGAAGGCCGCCTGTCCTCCAATTAAAGTGATCAAGGAAGTCTACAACAGCTCGCGTACGACCGCTGTGCAGCATTCCTATTGAAGACCAAGGGCTGAGTAGGACATGATTGCTTAGTCATGTCATTTCTGGTGTCAGTCGGTGACTATCCCTAATGCCAGTAGTGCTGGAAAAGAGGATCAGAAAAGCCAAGTTCACAGTCTTCTAGTATCTGACAAAAGGTGGGTGGGGAGAAGGAAGGATGAAGCAGAGGCATCTGGAGGGGTCCCTAGCTACTTGTCACTTCGGTGGTGGCTGAGCCGTGCCAGGTGGCATTGCCCTCCCGCAGCCCCAGCCCTGGGGGTAGATGAGGGCTGGGGGGTGCAGCCGATGGCGGCACACTGGGATCTGCTGGAAGGAGGAGCAGATGCCAATGGTACCTTGCTGACCAACTGCTCTCCTTCCCAGCTCAGACTGAGATTCGGGGCTTGTGAAAATCCCCCAGCAAAACAGAAAGGATGAGCCAATAGCCATATCAAGATGAGTGCTGAATTCCGTGCCATACAGTCATGGGAGATAGGATTGAGAGAGACGTATGATTCATCAGTCAGAAGTATTTAAAAAAAAAAACAAACAATACTTTTCTGTAAGAAGATGCATGAATTCTAGAAGTTTCATGAACTCCGAGCTGCATGTTGGCCACACATCCCTATCTGAAATATGCTGGAACATATTTTAAAGACCAGTCACACAACTAAAAATATTTTTTTTCATTTGAAAATAATTTGTCCGCCTCTTTCAAGCATGCCCGGTAGTAATTTTCTATGCAAGTAAGGGGCTAAATTAGCGAAGAGATGTAAACAGGCTTAACTCTGCCTGCGATAACCTGGGAAGAGGGAGGTGAACATTTCTTTTAAGGCGCCAACTACCCTCCTCCAGAGCTGGAATATAATTGCCCCAAGTCTGACACAAAGCAGACCAGTCATAGTGCAAAGCCTTCAGGGAACATTTAAACTGTGATAACACCAGGGAGGTGGGTATGTGATGGCAACCAGCACTTCTGTATGAATTAGTAAATATGGTTTCAATGTAAAACATTTATGTCTGATAAATACCTTCTTTATCCAGGTGTTTCCTTAAAGATTTTGAGAGAATAATAAATAGAGGAGAAGTGATTCAAACAGCACAGTCAAAAATGTTATTTGATTATTTTTGTCAGTTGTCAAATAAATGCTTTGTCAAAAATAAAAAGTTTTGGAAAAGCTGAATAGGTACAGAACGAAACCTCCAGCGGAGCATAGAGCAAACCACTAGCTAATTTTTATCAGGCCAGGCAGTTAACACAGGCTTCTCTTAGGCACAGGCTTAAGCGGTTCATTACACAGGGATGGACTTACTCGTGTGTCCCCAGGCTTTGCAGAAACGGAGCCACCCTTCTATAGATAGTGGTGGCACAGTACTGGTGTTAAAGGATGGAAGCATTAAAGGTAGCTTTGGGTGCTCGTCCTAGTAGTTCACAAAGCTTGAATGACCGTAAGACCAAAACCAATTACCCGGTGAAAAAAGGCGGCTAGTTAAATAACATTATTCTCAGACCTGGACGTCTGCACATCGGTACACTTCACATACGTTAACTCAGGATAGCACAACATTGATTTATCAGGTTAAAAAGAAGCTAAGAGGTGTCCTGGGGAAACCAAAAGATAGGGTTTATATCATTTATATGAATACACGCATGCACATTTTTTAATATAAATATGTCACAGAACAAGTAATCTTCAAATGAAATGCCCTTTTTTACTATCAAATGTCCTTAATGTTAGAAAAACATAAACCCGGCTTATAAATAAAACCGCATAAACACTTTGGTACTAGCAATAAATTGAGAATAATTGACCTTGTCCTATCAAAGGATGAGTGTATCTTTAGATCTTAAGTGCTGTGAACGGTTATGAACAGGCTTAAAGTACTGAGCAGCAGCAAGCTCAGCACAGCACGCACAGTGCATTTCACAGGGTATTAAATAACCGAGGTTGGTAGAACCTCTCCCTCGGTTTAGACTTAAGGCGTTTGATTTCTAAAACTACAGTCCATACAATATCACACGTCGGTCCTATTTCTCTTTACACTAATTAGGTATTTTATTATCAAAAAGACACCTCATACTATCCGGGTGCATCTACGTCTCTTTTCTCACTGCTACGTGTCTGATCCCAGCTTTCAGAAGGACTGACACCGTCTTGTCTCGCGAGGGAATATTCCCCTTCCGCTGCACTTGATGAGGAGCATCAAGGAGAGAACATTTCCTCAGGCGTGATGAAAATGAGGAAAATCATTTTGTCCTCGTGGTACAGGGCCTACCCCTCAAACCCAAGGATGGCCTGATCATTACCAGCACTCTGAAGAGGGAACAACACATCCGTCCCTCCCGAACGCCAGTGCCTAGCGGCGCTCCGTCTAACGTGGCCAAGTTGAGCAAAGGGCAGAAAGTGCCCGGATAACATCACAGATGGCCGAATACCAGCACCGGAGCCTAACAACCCCAAGACATAACTGCACTACCATTCATTAACAGCCTCTACTCTACGAATAAGCTGCATTTTCTCCCAAATACTCCTAGATAACAGCTTCCTATGCTAGTATCACACTTTGAAGCACCATGCGTATGTATTAAATATACGAAATCAAATAAAACAACAATCAAAACAGCAACTGTAGGCAGAACTGATAAAGAACTTCCCATTCCGACACGCCTCTGTTTGGTTGCTGATCATTTCGTGAAGCCTCCAGAATCTCCTTTGAGGGCACCCATGGTAACCAGGGGATGGAGGTCCAGCCAGCCCACCCACGCCTGGGGAACTCGCTGCGTGCCCGCAGAAGCCCTGCGGCCGTTGACCTCGCACTGTACCTTAAATATTGAAATTGGCAACAAAATACGTTTATAAGGTTAAAAATTAATCCAGCAGTAGATCTTTTTATGATGATTGTCTTGAAAATACAATATTCAGGGGAACGATAAAAAATAAACAGTTTCAGAAGTTATCAGTCTAGGAGAACTAAATTGTGACCGTTCCTCCCTTAAGCAAAAAAAAAAAAAAAAAAAAAAAAGGAAAGAAAGAGAAAAGAATAAAACTTTATCAACTTCGCTCTTTGAAGGAATTCAGTCTTCACAGCAAACGCAGTGCAGTGGTGCTATCGGATATACTACACCTGAATCTTGCATGCTTTGAGCAACAAAGTCAAATTTTCCAGTATTTTCACATCCGGTATTGTGGAGGAACACAGGGAACACTTTTGGAATCATACAAGAAGGAGTACATCCATTCCTGGATCACCAGGTGTTTAATAGCCCTGTTTTGGCTATCACCAACACAGAAGGACAGTGCCATCAGCACTGTGATCCGTCGAAACAAGTATTAAAAAAAAAAAGAATCTGCAGGATTTTTGGTTGTGTTTCCATCATCGCAGAATGGCATTCATGTCCCCGTGAAAAGAGGAAGAAAGAAAACCCAAAAATTTTGACAGCTTAGAATTTTGCATTGTTTTAGTAGATTTGAGAGAGCCAAATACTTATTAAATTATTAAATTAGGAATTGGAAATTTTACAAGGTTTAAGAATGGCTACTCTAGACAGAACAGTAAATAACATGAAAATTTTACCTATTACTTCATATTACTTCATATTACTTCTAACTCTCCCTTTCCAAAACATTCAATTTTCAGCACTACCATACCTTGAAGATGCAAACACACTGCATGCACATGCCAACGCAAATGGACAGATACATGCCTGCACATATAATCCATATATATATAGTAACTACCCAGTGTTCTTTTCCAATTAATATTAACTCAACGGGACCATACTGCAAAGAAGAAGATAGGTTATTGTGTCTCTTGTACTTTATACTGTGTGTTGCTGTGTTCCCAGCTTTACTGAAGCCTGATAAGATCTCATTTCAGCCAAACTACTCCCACTCCCCACAAATGTATACGAGACCTAAAAATTAAATGAAAACGGCAAGACACGTCTGCTTTTATTATTCTGTAGGAAATTATCATCAAACTGCCAAAGGCTCTGACGAAATGCGTATTTTTCATTAACTGCTTGCCTATCTTGATGAAAGATCCCAAATGATTCTGGAATGACTTAAACATTTCTTGCTCTACACCCTTCCCTCTGCAATACAGTCAGTGTATTTTAGGCTATACAGTAACTCAGCATATCAAGGACAAAGCTTAAAGTAAGCTTGAGACAGAGGCTGTACTCTGATTGAGCCATCCATTAGGAAGAAAATTGTGGCTTTCAAGATCTCAGTATGTCAGCAGAGGGATTCACGGCTCCGACAAGTTGCTGGGATCGGTGCACTTTCTCAGGACATTTTGGATTACCATTTGCTCTCATTTGCAGAAGAAAAATTCCCTTTTAAATCAACTGGAGTTACTCTGGCATCTCTGAGAGCACAAATTTCCCTGGATGTGTAAATGCGAAGGAAAATCCATTTGTCTCTATAAATATGCAGGACTTTTTTCTTTAAATATTGACATCCACACCCTTATAGATTTCTTAACCTTTAGTCTATCCACACACTTGCGGTCACCCAAATATGTGCCTGGCCTGTGGTAAAACTGTGCCAGCTTTGTGACAGCTATAGATCTGTCGGATGTCAGAAGCTGTTCCCAAGGAAACATCAGGAAAAGGGATTACAGGAGGTTTTGAAAACCTGTTCTGAAAGTCTGCTAAGAGGAGCAAGAAAGCCCACCCTTCTCTATGAAAAATCAAAAATAGATATAGACCACTACAGCAAAGTCTGAGATGATGAGAACAATAGAAGATAAAAAGTTAAAGCCAACTAATAAAAACAGAATTATAATTTTAGCACTGCTTTTTTTTTTTTACTTAATAGAAAACTGACTCCTTTTGGAGACAGAATGCAACCCGTTTTCCAAACTGTATATCCCCTTGAAAGAAATACTGTAAGCTTCTTTCTTCTTTTACTTGCAGGCTGATGTTTATTCATGTGCATGGGGCTACCGCACAGACCTCTCACAGCACGACGAGTGTGCTGGCTGAAAGGTAGGATAGGAGATGACTATCGCCAGAATTTTTAAAGCAGGATGCTCAAGCTTGGCTGCTTAACCTATATTTAGCCTGCTAAATAAGCGGCCTGATTTTTCGAAGTGCGAAGTCAGAATTGCCAAGTCTCTCACTATGAGAGGGATATTCGCGTGACTGGCCGCTCCGCCGCGTTTGCCGCACGGCACCGGGACCACTCTCCTGCTCTGCAGCCCCCTGCGCAGGCCACTATGGGTTGGCGGGTCCCTCAGCCCGCTGACCGCGTACACCGCAGGCTGTGACTGCACCGCAGCTCCGAGGTGCATTAATTAGTTCTCAAAGGCAGTTCACAGCTGTCACAACCACCAGCTGCAGCCGAGCATCACAGCCTGCCTCCTACCCCAGGACCACGCGACAGGTACCCACCACCATGCGGCCTGAAGCACAGGTCTCGCACGTTGAAGCCCAAGAAAACTGAAATGTCTGTTGGCATCCCAGGATACTCAGCACTTCGGAAAATCAGGACACTTATTTAGGAAACTAAATATGGATATAAGAGCCTAGCACTAAAAAAACTTGGCCCATTTAAGAAGAAAGGATGTACGCCATCACCTTGGAGCTCCCCAGCAGATAGGACTGAAGAGGAGCTCTGGCTCTGCAGCGCTCACTCTAAATCAGCTCCTTTCAAGAATGATGCTCTGCCCTACCCTAGGACCTTGCAGAGTGAAGAAGTATGGGATGAGTTACAATCCAAGTGAGAATTGGATAACCCTTTCCCAGGGGCTTCTCTGAAAATCTCACTCACATGTAACAGGGTTGCAGTCCCAGAGCAAAACATCTACAACCGCCATCCCTGTTCTCCATTTGATCGAGACAGTATTTCTGTCTGGGAAGGAGCAGAACAGTAGCGGACACACGCAGGGGTACCAGGACACGCTGTCTCCTCAGAGATAAGGTCCCACCTTTATCCATCTCAGGGCTGTAGGTATGGCACCTACAGCACGTGAGACTTCTTCCCTCACCATGCTGCCACCACTATGCTTGCAACACTCCCCCACCCAAAAAGGAGGCAGAAGCTGCTGACTGGAAATTAATTCTTGCCACGGCACGCTTGTTTTCCAGCCAGGTACTACAGGAAAATTGCTTCCATGTTTTCCCAACTCAATCTTCACTCATCTGACCTGGCAGAAACAGCACAAACCAGGGAAGCAGAACAGATTTCCAGGTCACTTAATGGGTGTACAGACTAGCTGCAGATGCTCTCCTCCTGCCTTTCCCTCATCTCCTCCAGGTTTTCCACTCCTTCACCCACTTGTGGAGCCCAGTTCTTTGGGGCAGTGGTGGTCTCTCAGGCTGTGTCTGCACAGTGACCATCTCCTCTCCATCATCTCCACACACCTGCTTCCACAGCGACATAGAGAAGAGGGATCATTTGGCTTCTATATTCATGACATCCCATTTTATATTTCCTTTCATCAGTGATACAGACATGATCAGAAAGGCACCACAGCAAAAGCCACAAGCAGTGTTACACCGAGTATCACGCTTCTCTGAAAAGAGACTTGTATTTCCTTCTCTAGAGCAAAGTTATGGGGAGGGAACCAAACTAAACCAGCTATTCTTCTGGGGGGAGGGAGCATGCCTTTTAGCATTTAGACTGCTGCAGTAACTCTTACCAAGCTAGGACTCTTGTGCAGCTTCACCTGATAGGAACAAATCAAATTGCCACTTTATCTGAATTTTGTATAATGGCATCACCAAAATAACAACAATAATAATCTTTTTTTAAAATCCCTTGTAAGAAGCAGCAAGGGGAAAAAAAGAAATAACTTGGTGACACATCTCTTGAATATTGTTGATTGACTAATTAAAATGCAATAGAGCAGAAAAAAGTGCACAGAGGATGCTTAGGATGTAATGTAAAGAGCAATCACAGCCACTCAGTGGGGCTTAGCAGGTCTGAAATGGTATCTCATTCTGCAAACTCCAGAAAGGTACTGCATAATGTAAACATTATTGCTCTGCACACTTTAATGAAAACTGCCTGCCTTTGGATTGAATTGCATACATATCTATTGTGAGTCCAGTATAGTAAAGAAAACAAGCACTGTGCATTTAAAAGATGTTGCCTCATTAAAAGAGGCTAAAAGAAACCCTTTGTTACAGTTACTATGACACAATTAAGTAAAAGGGTGACAGGTGGTGTATTATATTTTTAACAGAATAAACTTGCATATATACAGACACGAGCCACGTATTCCCTTTGATATTACAGCATGCACCTGCAACTTGTTATTGTAAGGACCGTTATTAAGCAAGTGTACATCTAATAATGTCTGCAGATTTATAAAACTATTTACTCGTCCTACAATTTGGAATAGATGGTTTTGGAACCTCACAACTATTCTTTCCAAGAAAATAAGAAGCTAATGATAACTGCTCTCATAGGAATACGCTGTCAGACATTGCTACAAATAAACATAGATGTTTCACCTATGCTTAGGTTAAAAAGTTCAGAGATTTTTAGCGCTGAGATTTAATCTGCTTGCAAGCATACGTCTTTGTATCACTAACCTGCCAGCTAGCTTCCCGTCGCAGCCCTTTTATCCAGTTTTCTTCTAAGTCCTTATTCTCTCTCGTGGATGTCTCATCCATAGCTGATGGAGCTCGCACAAACTCGATTGGCCACTGGCTGTTACACTCGCTTTGTAAGCCCTTACCGAGGCAGCAGCAAGTGCAGTTTGCAGACAGACTGTCATGAAGAAAATGTCACACCACGGGTGGGGGGGAGGCGAGGGGGGAGAGGGGAAGGGAGGGGAAGGAAAGGGTCAACACGAAGGATCCACACGTGAAAAGATTTGGGGAAGTGAGACCACGGTCTGACACGTCCCCGCTGGTCCAGCAAATGCATCGCTGCAGCCGATGAGTTCGCAGGGTAATGACAGAGGGTTGGTGACACTGTGGAACAGCCCTAATTAGATGTAAAGTATAGCAGAACTGCTAATACTATCCAAAGTATTCTCATACACCTTTCCCAAAAGTGCACATATTGCAATAATTGTCTCATTTGGTGTCATTATAATTAAGACTGCATCAGGGGTGTGGATTCAAGTAAAGGAAATACAAATAGCTGCTGGGTCTGTTTAAAAGAAAATATTTCAGTGTATCTTGTTTGAAAAGTGCTTCCCGAACCATGAATAATAATACAGGCCATTTTGACAGAAACGGGCTCATTACCATACTCGCTGCTGAGCTCTTTCAGAGCTCAGGTTCAGCAATGCAGAAGTGGGTTCAGCCGGGCAACAGGAATTCAGACACAAGTATTTCAACCCCAAACCAGAAAAAATTAGTCCCAATGTAAGACATTTAAAAAAAAATTGCTTGAGCTTGCCCTCTGTGCATTGCACCTAGAGATGCCTGCCAACACACCCTGAGCATGGCCAGGCTTTCTTTACGAAGTTCTTTATCACTCCTTAACCGAGCACCACCATCTTTCATCCCACTGAGAGACAGTTTAGTCTCCCCATCAACTCCTTAAAACATCGTCTGGCTTTTTTTACCAAACTAAAAAAAAAACAAACCAGAGAGAGTGTGTCCTGCTACTTCATTATAGCATTTATCACAGATTAGCTGAGAACGCTGAACTCACTGTGTTTTAGGAAATCAAGGTTTCAGGCAGTGACAAGGAACAAACTTTGGAAGTACTGCTTCAGTACAAAACCAGAAGATTCATTTTTAAGCATGCTTTCAGCTGAAACAACTCTTTCCTGTAAAAAAATTATACTGTGATATCTTTAAAATTCATAAAGTTTATGACTATTAAGATGAGATTTTTTTTTTTTTTAAAGTGTTGACTATTCACCATTCACACTGTTTATTTACTAAGCAGACAAAAAAACCTTGGATTAATTTTTAGGTTCATTTTTTCTCCTGGAGATTTTCATTTGCAGACCCCCAGCCATCCTCCCTGGGCTGAGTCAGATCTCTGCACAGGGCTGCTGAAATACAAACAGAAGTCCCTTCCCTTGCACCTTTCTTCTAGACTGCTGGAAAACATTTCCATTTTCCTCAGGCTTCCCAAACATCTACTGTCACAACTTTTGGGCCTTCCACAGCTTGACAATGCCCTTGCCATAAAATTAAACGTGCTGAGCGGTACTCAGTGTAAGCCACTCCGCATCGTGGCTACATCGTGAGCCTCCCTCCTCCCGCTCCGAATTTCTCCTCCGTGGGCTTTTTTCCCCTCCCCTTTCCCCTTTTAGTTAAATAATCAGAGGAGCTTGGGCGATGTGGGTCTCTGCTGCGTTCAGTGTGACTTTAGGACTTGTGTTACATACCGGGAGTGCGCATGAACACCGGCTCCTCTTACACGTATGGATATTTTATTTTTAGACCCAGGGAGCACAGGGTAAAGCAGTACAAACGCCGGAAGAAGGTAGACGCTTGCACAGACACAGAGGGGTGCATCAGGCTGGCAACAAAAGAGATGCAAAGGGACTTTTTGTTTAGGAATTACTTATTAGAATTCTGCTTTCTGGGTGAAAAAAAGATTAATTTTTACTTAAATTAAACAGAGGCACCAGGCAAAGGCAACCCAAAGACACTGACCTGGCCTCGGTGGAACGCACGCTGTCTCTGATGCTACCCACCCACTGGCTGGCAGCAAAGGAGTGCCTGAACCGCATTAGCAGGGTGACAAAGGGCCAGTGGCACTGCCAATACTGAATCCTACCTCCCAGATGCTAACAAAATGTAACGACGCCGATGACAAATCCTTGAGATGAGATAAGCTCGCTTTTTAAGAGCACTGTCATTTGCGAAAGGCAGCATCTAGGCAACAGCTGGTCTGATTTTGGATGGGTACAATAAAAAAATTCTAAAAAAAAAGCAGGAGGAATTCTTGTCTTACTCTGCATATGGCAAAGACAGATGCAAACCAACATACCGACATATTCATACTGGGCCAGGAGCATAATTCTAAATCTAAGATGGATAGCACACGGAACGGGCTTGGCGATAATTGTAAATATTAGCCATGCTTCCAATCTAAGCTGCTCTGGATTGCAATGAATTATTTCGTGACTTTCCCTTGTCTTTTTCACTACCATGAAATAGCCCAAATTGTGTATGAGCTGCAAGAATATGAAGACATTTATTGACGGAAATCAAACTACTTTTTTCACCCACAGTGTCTTTGATATGTTAGAGCCTGAAGCAAAGAAAACATAATAAAAACAATATATAGATGAGAACTTCAATTTTCCCCTACATATGAATCTGTCACTTATTTGCTAAGAATCAAATCTAACTCCACACAGTTAAAGAAGCTCCATACATCATTCTCCGTAATCCAGTACTCAGCTCAAATGTACCTTACTTGAAGTTCATACAACATACTTGATTTTACACTACTCTAAACAAAACATCTCTGGATATTACAGCTCTGAGTCTAAAAGGCTTTCACTGCAATTCCATCTCCAATAGTGAGAAAAGTGCTAGCGTGAGAACAGATTTATCAGCACAAGGTAACAAGGATGCTTCAGAAGTCCATCCTGAGGAATGGATTCAACTGTAACAATAGGCTAATTTTTTTTTTAATATATCCACAATTTATTACTGTGATACCACTACATAGCTGCCAGCAGCGCGAAGAAACAAAGTGAGAAAAACACGAGGTTTTTTTGAATACAGAACTGCTACCCAAGCACATCCCGATTTTTCAAAACACTTGAACTGTGAAGTGGGTTGCTCCTGGGCATGGACTGGCTTCTCACACTCACACAGTCCTTACATGCCTATCCGCCCAAGCACAGTAGCGTTAGCTACGTTGGATATGGTCAGGAGGATACATCTCCACCTCGGCAAGGTTGCCCGGAGCTCCTCGTCAGCCATCTGCTCTCCAGTGGCATGATCAGGAATGACGATGAAGCACGAAAGGGTTCGGGTGCCTCCGGTGACCTCAGTGCTACGAAGAGTCTTTAGCGGAGTGCTGAACTCCGCTCTGAGGAGACTCAGCATCATGCTGGATACCAGTAGACTAACTCGCTGAACTCCACTCTGAGGAGACTCAGCATCATGCTGGATACCAGTAGACTAACTGATATGGTTGTTGGAGGATGAAAGGATAAATATAAGCAATTTTCACCATCTCCTTCAAAAGCTATGGTGAGGTCAGCTCAGACACAGCACAGCATGGGCCCGTCACATTTCAACATATTTCTTTCAAACCTTTGTGTTCTCCTAACAGTCCTTGATATGCCCACCTTTCATTTCCTTTTCCCTAACCAAACATTGTACTCTGATCTCTGTGACCAGTTCCACTGAAGTCTAGTACCTGGTATGCATCAAATTCCTGCTATGGTTTTGTTTTCCTGCCACGCATACCCATTGCAGCCTCACAATAACCTTCATTTCCGAGTTTTCTCATCAGCGGACGATGGTGTGAACTAGCAAACTTACTAAGGGATCCTTGGGATCTCTTAGTGCAGAACATCTTTATGCATTTCTGCTTCTGGGATCGCAAGTCTTCAGCACATCGCGTGTTTTCAGTGCCAGACTCATGGCTGGCACCTTAACTCGTGGAGGCATGAGATTTATAGCAAAAAGGTCCCTCTAGCACTTTCTAAAAGACTGAAGAGGAAGAGCTTATAAATGTCTTCAAGTACAACCCAGATCAAGGAGCACTGCATGATAATACATGAAAGGGAAAAATTCTGAAGCACCTCTTAACTTTTAACTATACAGCAGTTACTGAGGGTAAAATTTAAGTCGTCCCTGAACTAAATCCAAGCCATAGCTACATAATTTCCTACACAGCCTATATTAAAGGTATTCACACAGCGCTTCTTATTCATCAACGAGGCTTCTTTTAGGAGCCTGTATCAAGAGGCCAGAGATAGGAAAGAGCAGTCCACAGGGAACTGTTGTCAAACTTGCTGTACTCAGGATATGTCCCAAACACAGTGAGGCAAGGGCAGTTTCTGGTGATGACACTCATCTCACCTGCTTTGTGGAACCTGAATGTCACCTGTCCATACCTGAGTCAAGTCCCTTTAGTAAAGGAGAGAGAAGGGAGGCACTCGCAGAGGGCAGGTCATCTGACTTTAGCCCAGGTACTCACCTTAGGCTGACACAAACCACCACCCCGTGAACATGCCTTTGCTGACAGTGGGAGGAACTGAGGGTGACCCTCAGACTTACACACCTAATGCCCAAGTGGCCAGGTTGGTGCAGAGGACTCCCCCTCCCCTGGCTCCACGCAAAGTCAACATCTTTCTGAAGGGAGCTTACAGCCACCTTGTCTCTCTAAACACCACCCCCATACACTGTGCAGTGCAGTACATATGGCCAAGACTGAACCATCCACAGTGCGAGTAAGAGTGTGTTTGGGCACCTCCTAAGCACTCAGAGTTCGCAGATCCTGCTTCTCCCCGCCCCGTGCTGCAAAGGACTCCAGCACCTTCTCCCCATGTATCTGAGATCAGACAAAGCTCATACCTCCTTCCCAAACCCAAACTTAAAAGATAGTTTAGAAGGTACCAGTGACGAAGGAGAACTAATCCCTTTGACCTTCAGTGAGACTTGGGCTCATGAAATCCCCTGATCACTTCTGGAAGTACGGTTTAGACTATTGCCCCCCGTGGAGGTTTGTGACACCGGTTGCTGAAGGCACCACCCTCCTAACAGAGTTCCTGCACCCTGCAGAACTAACTATAGCACCTGGCAAGCTGACGGCGTGGCAGATCAGCACAGTTTAGATGTACCTGGCTCTCGTATGTATTGCTGCATGTGCCGCTTAAATTAACTACCTGTTGACAAGCTATAAATAAAGTTGCCATTAGAGCACCACAACCTGTGACATTCCACAGGCTGAAGCAGAGCTGTGTTTTCCCTACCTTAACCTAAGTGTCCTTTGAGTAGAGGAGCTTGCTTTGTCTTGCTAACCAGTCAAGGAGGAGCTTGTTTTTCTGTCTTGCCTATCTTGCAACTTCTAAGCTCCTGCCTGAAAGAATTACTCATTTGTTAGTGCCAGACTGTCATCTCTTTGAAAGTAGAGCCACGAGATCTTAACAGACTGGATGTACACAGATGTTAAATTTATTAGTTAAGAAAAACAGCAAATGACAAGTGAATAAAGCACTCCTTGGGACGTTCGGACTACGGATTTTGTATAAATCAATAGCAAGTGCTATAAAATGTCAGAAAATACCAAATGAGGAGAAAGGAATCAATAGGTACCTTCTGAAATAAATGAGTGATGAATATTCTTTACCAACCAAAATAAATTAAACTACAAAAACCCCTACGTTAAAGCAATATCCAGCCTCTTACTTGAAACCCCAAACGAAGGTAATTCAGGGTTAAGGCTGGAAGCTCTGTCCTTAAACACCACCACTGAGGAAGAGGGGGACAGAAAGGAGGAATAGGAAGAGAACAACTACATTGCTTTGACACAAGTTGAGAATGAAATATTAACTCAAACATGTTCCTCTTCATCCTGAATTCCCTTCATTTTCTGGGCTTGAGTCAAAAAGACAGTGGCCATCTTCTTTCTGTAACGTGTTTGCACCATGCTTTGACTCTGATTTGGATCCCTAGATAGTAATATAATACCAATATTAAAACCAGGAATGGTTAAAAGTAGATTAAATCCCATATCACCAACTGAGGATGCATTCTGTGTATTCCAGAGGTCCTTCCACCTCCTTGTTAGGAACCAGCATGGGGTAGTGGCCTGACAGTTTAATGAGTTTGTAGATATTTTGCCTTTGTGCTTCTGCATCCCACCTTCTGTAGCATGTTCTGGATCTCACCTTCCGTAGCATGATAGGCCAGGCACCTGACGGGAACACCGTCGTACAGTCACAATGGTAGAAGAGAAAACAGAAGACTTGGGTTCACACTTAAAGTGTGGATCTGCCCTTAATGCAGCGTATCACTTCATCAAGGTACGTATTTCTCCTTTTAACAGGCCCCTGTTTATAAAAGCCCCTGTGTAACACACAGCCACACACCAATTACTTCCTGCCACGTATGCATGATCTTTTTCTTTTAACGATGAAAGAAGTCCATACATGCTAGGATGCATGCAGAAGAAATCTGAGACCATGTATAATGGAAATACTTATATATGTCTTCCAGCCTCCTGTTGAAGACTGTATACAGTACTCCTCACTCCCCTTTGCAGAAGTAGGTCAAAGAAGGGCAATGAAAATAGAACATGGAAAATCCCTTCTATGAAAAGTGACAGAAGAAAAAATGTGTTCCTTTTTTTTTTTTTTTTTAAATTTAAGGAAGAAAAACGATTAGCACCGGACGTGATAAAATTTTCTAAAGGAGGGAATGGTAAAAAGGCAGCGGGTCCATTCTTTCTGGCTCTCAAAACAATAAGGTAAGGACATACAACGAAAGCCAAAGGTGGCAGATTCAAACCAACAAAATCAAATGCTTTTTGCGAAATATGTAATTAGAGAGTGCAACTCAGTGCTGAAAGAAGTGCCTGAGGGAAAGAACGTATCCACTTTCTACAAGTGTTAGTGCAGCTGTAATAGTAAGAAATTCAAGCTTAAAGCCGATACTACTAACAAAGATACGTGCTTCACAGTATATGCCAGCCTGCAGAGCTGGAGATTCAGGTTGGACATAACGCAAGACTGGCACGTCTGACTGCTCTGATGCTCACCCAACCCTTCTCTACCCTTTGCTGGAAACATCTGCTGCCGGCCACTTTCAGAGACCAGGCTCCATCCAGTTGAGATACATCAGAGAGCTGAAGTGTAGCAATTCCCATGGCCTTACAGATCATCGCTGGACCCTACTGCTTTACTTGGGCAGGCAGCTATCGTTTTTGATGTTAGGTATATTGGAGAAAAGATGTCAGCTCAGAGTCAGAGGATTCTCAGTGTTTACGACAGTTATAGCTTTATTGCATTTATAATCCTCAGCGCATACAGACCAAAAGGTAAACATCAGAAATGAATCTTACTTCTTTGTTTGTATCTTTTTCACCTAAACAGCATCTCCATTTATTATCTGCCAGTTACATCTTTCTGATATGCCAGCAAGACAGATCCCAAAATCTCAGGTATTGCCAAAAGAAGCTGAACACAATTGCCCGTGCAATTGCCCTCAAGTCCATTACCCTGCTCTGGCAGGACTTGGAGGACTTCTGTTAGGAACAGCAGAGCTAACGCCATCGACTCTCCCACTCCAGAGAGCAGAAGGTAACGCTTTCCATTTGTGAAGAGAGGAACCCTTCATCATCAGAGGGGAACAGGAATATGTGCCGTCCCTCACGCTGCAGTGGACTTTGGGAGATCTGCCCTTCCTGTGCGTGGGCAGGATGCATCAAGCCGAAGATGCTGCCTCATTTCTCAGTAAAGCAGAACCAGTACAGGGAATACAAAAGATGATGCTGGCACCCACTGCTGCATTGAGAACGCTCATGAATATTTCTCATAGGACTCTAGCAAAGCACATTTGTCATAAAGATTTAGGAGGGGCTGACCGAATGCAGGAGCAGTCCACTCCCCACTCCTGCCACCCTAGCACAGCCACAGTTTCTAGCTAATGCAGCGAACTGGCCTTAATCTCACTCTGCCCTTTCCTGACCTCTCTCAGGAGATTTGTCCTGCCACCAATACCATTTCTGGGCAATGCTAATACTTCCCACCAAGATTATAGTTGGCTTCACGCACTTGCTCTGCTAATCCCTGTGACATCTATTGCAGTGCTGGACATAAACTAGCCCGAATCCTTTGCTGAAGCCTCCTTACTCATCTTAAAGCACCTAGAGGGAGACTTTTGAGGATGATCTCTGAGCAGCTCGAATAAGAGATCTATTTCATTAAAGCCCTACCTGTTGTTTGTTATTGTAATAAGCCTTCTCAGTGGAAACCAAACTGAAAGCGTGCCAGTTCACTGGTGCTGCTTGCTACTTCAGACGGTGTCACGAGCTATACAGTCTGCTGGTATTTGTGCTTCGGTTTCACTGCGTGACTCCAACCACTCAGGATCTTTATGAAAGTATTACATTGCAACCTAATCTACAACTAAATTAATGTCAGAAGTAAGACAGTGTCCCGAGTGATCAATAAGCGGGTTTTTCCCTATAGAAATATTAGAAGCAACTCACATCAATAAGCCTCAAATTTATGGTGCAATTCAGCTCTTCCATTTACAGGTTGAATAACAGGCCTTTGTATAGGATATTACATTACTAAATAACATGTGCTAAAAGGAGGTTCTCTGTTGCAGTCGTTGACCTGCAAAAGCCACAGATTTCAGGGACCATCACCAGATGTAGTGAGGGACCTGAGACGTCCACCTCAACTAAGTCCCTTTCAAAACCAGCACAAAATTATTTCTAAATGCATTATAGGCAACTAAATGCATTATACTCAGACCCACTTCAGGATTTAAATGAAAAGTGCTGGCACTGGGACCTCTGGAAGACAAATGAACGACACTGACTTTGATCTTGCGACCTGTATGCTCACCTTTAAAATTATGTATCAGAAACAATATCCTGATGAACATTCTTAGTCTTGTCAACTGGGTCATATAAAACTAGGCTACAAAAAGAATTATGTCTATATGGAAAGAACAATCCTTCACTAGAAGGACTAACAGGTCTCTCTCATTTCTAATGTGTATGATTCCATAACAATTAGAAGACCTGAGTGCAAGGATCTGCTTAGCTAACAGGAAGAGAGTAAAGGACAACCCATTCGGGTTTTTTTTTTCCCGCATTATGATTTTAGGTCATACAGCTTCTGAAAATAGAAAACATAAGCTCAAAATGCTATGGCAAACCATTAATTACCAAAAAAACCTCTCTAAATCCTTGTTATGAAATCACTGCTCATCCTTGCAGAGCTGACAAGCACGATGCCTGGATTTAGCAATGAGATAATTATTGGCTGTGGTGAAAAGCAGCACAAGTTGGTGCGCTTGGTGCTCAGTGGAGGCCCACTGGGACCTGCAGACTGCTTGTCTTGGTTTGTGCTGGCTCTGACACTCCAAGGGCAACAAGTAAACCCAACCCTTCTGAAGAAGGACAACCCCTCCTCAACCATCCTGCAGCTGCCATAGGATCCATGGTGAAAATGGCTAGGAGTTTTCCAAAAAATGGCCTTCAATCCATAAGAGTTTTATTTTCCTGGGGGCAAATATCAATTTGGCATCACTGGCCAAGTATTCAAGCTTTATTTTGATCAGATCAACCTATCCTGCTTCATTCTCTGGGGTAGGTTCACCATTTTCACCTACAACCCCCCCGGAGAGCACGGTGCTTCATGGGAGTCACAGCGCGGCTACTTTACTGCCCTCTTCTTTTCCCCAAATCCTTGGCTGAGCTTAGACTGCTCTGAAATTCTTTGAAAATTGTTTTTCAAAATAAAAATTACAGTAAGAAAGAAAGGTGTTTGGCTCCAACACAACCACTTTCTGTTTAGGAAACAAACTTGCAGAGCTCAGGAAGGTCACCAATGGCTATTTTTCATTTCCCATTTATAAAAGGGCAACGACGGCTGTGCCATGTTCAAGGCAGAGCCTTGTCTTTCATACATTCTTTTCCTCTCTCTCATTTATTATGTTGCTTTTATTTAGGCATTATGATAAAAAGCAGG
>NW_009212163.1:90775-95078 GCF_000690835.1 Fulmarus glacialis
CCACCTGATCAATGCCGAAGTGGAGGAGAACCTCCAAGTGTCTTCAGATTAATTTCTCACATATCCTCACGGACACTTGAGCAACAAATAGCCTGCTCTATTCCTGATAATAGAAGATTAGTAACACTAACAATGTACAGAACACATGAAGGGAAAATGGTATAAATCTTTCAAGCAATATATTGCATCAAATCTTGAGGCAGGTTTCCTAGTGAGACATGCAAGTTCTTGCAGCCTTTGTGTACTGCTGTAGGAGACACCCTCATTTTGTGAAAAGCGAAGAAAGCAAAAATCAAATTCATTGTAATTTTCCTCTCATGTCCTCTTTAGAGTGGAACTGGAATGAAATTTGCCTGCTTTTCTTTCCGAAGTAGGCCTCCGCGCAAGTACTGCCAGTAAATCTCCATGTGATATCAGCCCTCAATGTTATTATTACTGTGGAAGTGTCACGGTCTGCCAGGAATTTGGCCACACTTGAAAATTACTCCTTTTTTTCTTAGTTGAGGATGCAAATGCTCCAAAAACAAATGGAAAAGCAATCCTGGCTTGTCCCTTTTCCCCCAAAGAGAAATCCAGCTAGCAGTGAGAGCACTCTGACTGGTCTATGTGATTTCCTTGCTTACCCCTTTCACAGTAATACATGTGAAAACAAGTGGCCATAACAGAAGCATTCATCTTAATCACACAAAGCTTTCCCAGGCTCATCACGAACGCATCTGGAGTTTTCTATCTTTAGCATGCACTACCGTTATATTGTAGTGCTATTAAGGACTATTATTAAAGGCATGTTTTAAAACGATGATTACAATGGTAACTCCACATATCACAAACATGAAAGAAGGAAGAACTAACATTCCCCATGTCCAGGAAGTTACCATTATCATCCCAAATGACAGAGGATAAATGGGACTCTCAAAAATTACGAAGTCAAACCCCCAAGACCCACATGGACTTGAGGAAGGTTGCTTTGATTTCTTAAGTAATTTGCCTAATCACACATGCGGCTTACTCACAGATAGAGATAACGCAGAGGTTCTTGCCACCCTATCCTCTCCCACAGCCATCAGGCCTCCTCTTTCACCTTGCAAGTGGATGCCGCTAACACAAACTGTCTTCCAGCTCAGATGTCAGGGGTGGGTCAGACCCCCTGCCTAACACACAGTTCTGTTCTACGAAGGTACTTACAGATAGGAAGCCCTCATACTGCAACCACTTTCAGGGCTGTGTCTGGATTTGTTACATAGGAATATTGCCAGCTCTTTGCCACTAGTTTGTGCATCTTCTGGACATGCTCACCACCCAGCGTGGCATCAGGACTGCTGGGAATCCATCAGAACAAGAGTGTGAATGTGGGGTAGTAGTGTCTTTAGTAAGGCTTCTTCATTTTGTTTTGTCACAGAGGAGGCGGCAATGGTCAATCTACATGGTAAGCTAGAGCACAGAGCAGGCTGGCAAAGGAGAAAATGTGAGTATTCGTCACCACCACTGCAATATGGAGAAAGTGTGCAGGGTAGGGATGGAGGAGGGAGGATGAGACCTTGTCATAGCTTCCTCTTCACACAGCACACGATAGCTGCGTTAGAGATGGAAGAAGAAAGACTGAGATTGTTTATTCCACATGTTCCAGCAACCCTCAGACCCACAGTTTTGATCTCCCTAAGGCACAAGTACAACACAATCTTCCTGTTCTCCTTCATCTATGTGAATCTGGGCAGAAAGATATTCCTGAAAAAAGCCAGGGGATACTTCATCCTTTCCTCGCTTCTATCTACTCCTCTCATTTCTTTCTTTATTTGAAATACCCTGTTTTGTTTTGTTTTGTTTTTCCTGAGTGAACTCAACTTGTCCTTACCTTATAGGCCTGTTCCTCTGGTCCTCTTTTTTGCATCTTTTCTCCAAAGGAAGCAGACTTACAGCAAGGATCCGGAGTGAGCTGAGATCACACACACGTGCATGTTGACAGCAAACTGGCCTCATTTTGATGGGCAGCACTTTCTCATGCTACTCCAGGAAGAGCACGTCAACTGTAGCTGGGCCCTTGGTGCAATGACAGTATCAGACGTAATCAGCCACTTTCTATGGCCTTACTGCAAACATCCTCTGCTACCGACCACGAAGCTGCTGAAGCATTCTCTGAAGTCCATTTTCTTCACAGTTTCTTTTACTTCTTCCTAAGTCCCTTCCAGCCTCCTCATCTCTCTTTATCCTCATAGCGAGATACCCTCCCTCCCTCATCTTCTCCCAAAAACCTTTTAAAAGAAGAAAACTAACAGAAAAAGAAGGTAGCTTTCATATACTTTCTAAAAATCAACACTTTATTTGTTTTGTCTGCATGCTTTCCTTCCACCCCCTCCCAATCTGCTTTGTCTATATAAATAGATCACTTTTAAGCAGAGACTGCTTATGACTTCCTACTACTACAGGGAACAATTCAATAGGGTCATCATTTCAGATGTAGTCTGTAGGTGCTGCAGTAACGTGATGTTATGTCCACTGCAACGATAAGGAGAAGACAAAAAGGCAGGCTACAGTGACTAGGTGGAGAAAGGATGGGGAAAGGGAACAGCATCTAGTTCAACTACTACGTCTTCATAAATCCTTTGAAAGCAAGGATTTGGCCCACGGAAAAACCCTGGCATTACTCATCTGTCAACTGATAAATAACTATGCTTACAATAATTATGTGACTCCATCATAAAGTATCCCTTGACATCTAAGGGGCTCTAAGGTGGCATACTCGGGGAAAAAAACCTACAAGAAGAGCAGGTGTGCAGCATTTTTGGGTTCACTGAACTGAGCCAGCCTTGGTGGTAAGCTAGCACCAACTTCTATCACAAACCACATAAACCACATTCATAAATGTTACAGATGCCACCACGGATGCCACTCGTGGAGTGGCTGTAAGAAGAACCATTAGTAGAAGAAAAGATGTTTTATTATTGAAGAGCTCCGCAGGTACTCATGTTTTAGGAAGAGGCATAGTACAGGGAGCCTGAATACCCATGGCCATCAGAGCAGTTGTGTGCAGCGTTAGCATTAAGTGGATTTGGCGTCAGAAGTCAAAACAATGTGCGTGGCTAGCAGGTAACATGGCTGTCAAGAGGCAGCCCAGTGAAGCGCCAGCGTAAGGGAGTTTGTCAGCTGTGCAGCAGCGGTGACAGTGACCAGCGGCAGGAGGGAGCAGACGAAGAGGGGAACTAACTGCTCGCATCTGGTCTGCGCCGGTGGCAGCGGGGATGGCGGGCTGCAGGAACGCAGGGATCTCATTTTGGGGCTGCTCGAGTACCTGGGATGTAACGGCAGCAGCGTCAGCCAAGGGAAGGATACTGCCCACGCAGAATGACTTTCCCATCCAAGACTGACAATTCAGGGACTCTTCTTTTGTTCTCATTTACTTGCAAATAATGGTTTCCTTGTATGCCTACCAAACAATATTTACGCAGGACTGGATATATAGCTCTCATTAGAGCAAATACTACTACCTAAATTGGGCTATTTGTGACTCTGAACCTCGAGTTTCACTCATCCCTGGTCTGAAGTGCACTAAAAGCACATTATTACTGCTTAAGATGCAAACTACTATGCTGAAAAATATCACTTTTTACCTCCAGTGAAAGAAGTTAAAAATTAATGGTTAGTCGAAACTAAGGTGAACAGTAAACAGAAACTCCTTGTGACCATGTGCAGGCTATTATTCCCAATCTGTAATGAGGTTATACTTACTACTTAGATTAATTACTCTTTTTCTTCTGTCTTAATTTATTTTACGCTTTAGGAAACCAACATGTCCACTAACCACTCTGTATGTGATAAAGAAACACAATAAAAGCAATTTCTCTCCTAGCCCCCCAAAAAACCATTCTCAGTAATGCATTTTTGAATCCAGCATACCTTCTCCTAATGAGGTTTCAGCATGCCATAAATAACACTAATGAGACTTTGTCTTGCCCATGTAATATATTTCCTTAATATAGCTTTAGATTTTCTTATGTTGCATGGAAAACTCACAGTCACGGAAAGAAATGTCCTCCAATAGCACATTAAAACCAAAAGTACAATTAAATATAAATGAATTCAGTAATTTAATTGCACTATTGTCATTTTTAAAAATTCAGAACAAAAGTAATGGTGTCATTTTTTCTATTGGTAAATAATAAAAGTGCTGAGGGAATCAGATCATATTTAACTAAACATCGTTGTGACTATACATGATACAAAGATACCTTTTATTGCCAGGTAAATTCTGTGTTTCTAACAACGAGAGAGTTCGAGAGTTCAGGGGATCAGGCCCAGCCAGCACGGG
>NW_009212164.1:0-24974 GCF_000690835.1 Fulmarus glacialis
GCGGAGCCGGATCGCGGGGTGGCCTGCGACTGGGGGGCGAAGGTGCCCTCCTCCTTTAAATAACGTCCCCTCTGCTGCTCGGCAGAGCTCGAGCCGGCTTGCTGGTGCGGGTTTGGGGGTGCTTCTGCGTCTCGACTGAATTTCTGAGAAAAGTGACTTAAAAACGCTCAGCTGTTGGAAATACCCTGAAGGAGGATTGGTCTGAGAAGTTCCTGTTGCAGTGACTAAGATGTGCCACCTTGTTTCTCTCCCCTGTGCTGTGAGGAGCGTGAATTGTGTTTCTGTTTTATCAGTTTGGATTTGGGGATGGGGGGGGGGTCATGATTTTGTTGTTCGAACCTTCAGGCAAGCCTGGAAGGGAGCTGCAGAACTTGAGCGAGCTCATCAGCATCTGGTGTCTTCTCGAATCTGAAAGTACATGAAGAGTCCTGTCCATCCTAGGATGCTAGTCCTTGCAAAAGTGAAACTTGGTTCATGCGGGGAAATTGTTTTTCCAAGTGTCCTTAAACTCATTTTGGAGCTTTTCTTTCAAGGTTTATGAAGAAGCAATATCTGTCTTTTTTGGGTTTGGGGGAAAAAAAAACCCAACAAAACACAAACCTCAAAGATCTTTGGAGTAATCTTGTGGGTTTGTATTTAAAGTGAATCTATGTGGGGTTTTTCATACAGTAAAAGGCTATTTTATATTGTTGCTTGTTACATATGTTTATATATGTTCATTGTTAACGTTTCTTATAAATGATGCTATAATTACTATGTAAGAATCTTTTCCCCTTTTAATTTCAGAGGGAGTAGTTTCTATGCTTTTCCCTCAAAATAAGAGTTCAGAGACAAAATACGCTTCTAGTAAGAACTGTGTTTTAAGTTTAAGGGAGAGAAGAGTTCAAATACTGTTGTGTGAAGACCAGCACTTGTTGCATGTTGTATTTTATGCCTTGTTTAATAAATAGTACTTCCTAAGAGTTGTGGCTTTAGAAAGTACTTAAACTATGTTGACGCTTTCTTGATGATCCTTGAAAGAAGGTGCAACTCAAATCCAGTTTTATAGTTGTTATTTTATACTTTCTTAGACTTACAAAGTGTTTCTGAATGTCATCTTTAAATTCTAGCAATACGATACAAACAGTGCTGGAAATACTGTTAGATTTAGCTGGGGCAACAACTTTACGGTTGTTCTTACAGGATGCCAACATATTAAAGATACTACAGTTTTATGATTTTTCAGGTTGCTTTTTGTTTTCTTTTTGTCTTGTTTTTCATGTAGCTCCTGATAATCTTGAACACTAAATCACTTGCTATACTTTGAAAAACTATATTTGAACTTTGTTTATAAAATCAGTTCAGCCCCCAAAGTGGAATGCAAGTACGTAAGAATTGTTGCATTTTAAAGCTGGTGTTAAGTCTGTGTGTAATTGAAACAAATTCTTCTGGGTTTTTTGTTTTAAATAATATATGGTTCTGTTCTGTTTTGGCAAAGTTGAAGTCCCTGCTGCAGTTTAGAGCGTATGTGAACAATACATGTATGTGAAACTACAGCTGCTGAATTTTGGGTATTAAGTTTGACCTCTGCACTTCCATTAATTCCATTGTGCTCAGAATTATGAAAATAGGAAGAGTTTCTGAAAGTCTGACTTGGTGTGTGCTTCTCACAGGTGGTTTTTTCAGCTAAGCTCCATAGGCAGGTTATTGAATCTGATGATGTTGCAGCTGATATTTGTGTTTTCCATAAAACAGACTTACTCTTTGGAGCTTGAAAGAGTAATAACTGTTCCAAAGGACTCCCGTTTTATTCTAAAATAATGAATGGAGGTGTGCATATGAAGAATAAATTGTCTTCTTGGATAATAATTTTGGTTCAAATAGAATTGCCTTCAGGGCATGGTGTAGCTGGTATTAGTACAAATAGACTCAGTATTTCTTCTTTTGATATTTCTTCTTTCTGTTCCGTTGTTGGTAATGTGTAAAGAGTGAAAATGTCCACAGTCACATGTGAAATTTATTGTGCACTCATGCATTAACTAATTGTTTGCCCAGGTATTAAATAATTGTTTGTTCGTGCATAAACTAACTTTGCCCTCATGCGTGAACCTGTTGTGTGCTTATGCATGAACTTTTAGCTCGTGCATGGACTCATTATGCCTTCAGGCATAAACTTAATTGCTTGTGTGTAAACTAATTGTGCCGTCGTGCTTTCGGAGTATGGTGTAGCCAGTGTTAGTAAGATGGACCTGGACCCTGATAGTGTCTTCTTTCTACTCTATAGTGTAGATAACTCATGAAGAGTGAAAGTGTCTGCTTTTTGTGTGTGTGTGCGCGCGCGCGCGCACTTTCATACATGGATCTCCAGAGCTAGAAGTAGAAAGAAATCAAATCTTGGAGGAGACTTGTTCAGGGTTTTCTCTGTGGCCTTAGCTGTAGTGCCACTGGGACAGGCACCCTCGCTCACTGGCTCCCTCACACCCCATCCCCATGAAGAACGGGATTGTCTGATTTTCTCTTTCCCAGGTAAAGGTTCAGTACGTGGGGGTCTCCTTAGAAAGCCTGTGGTGGGCTGTGGCCCTGCTGCAGGCAAAACAGTCTGGACTCAGGGAATTTTTACATAATTGAATTTATTGCCAGTTAGGATAACTTCTCGTCACTGATTTAGGTACAGGGGAAAAAAGCCATAAACAATCATACACTTGGGGAAATGCCTTTCCTCCCCCTTCCCCAGGCTCAGTTCAAGCCAAACACCCATACTTCTCCTTCCTAGTCTCAACTTTCCCTTGTGTTTGCCGAGAGTTTTGCTCAATCCATCCCAATTCCTTTGGGGAGGTGACAAGCGGTGCAGGAGGCTGGTTATGTGCGTAAGGATTTCTGTATGCTACTCTCAGTGCTTCTTACTGGTTTTCTGTCACCTGTGGGCTCCAGGCTCTCAGCGGGGTGTCTCAATCCCAGTCTGGGTCATCTTAATTGTGCTAATTGCGTGAATGCAGCAAAGGCTGTAATTTATGCCCAGTGTAGGCTGCAAAGCCAGGGCCCAAGAGGGGGCTTTTTGAGAAGGCTTTTCTGGTTTGGTTTTTTTTTTTTATGTGGAGTATCCTCTCTTGGAGAGGGGCAAGAGCTGCTCCAGTTTCTGAAGGGCCAGTGAATAATTTTTCTCAGGTAACCTCACGTTACCCAAAGGTCCAGGGTCAGCAGGGGGGTGCAGTGCCCTCCCCTCAGCCTGCCCAGGCACCTGGGAGCACACGCAGCTGCAGCTTCTCTGTGCTGATGAGAGCCAGAAGCTTCTCTGCAGGCACTGCTGGTCCCAGTAAGCTGTGGTGGGGCTGAGGGGCTCGCCCTGCTCCAGCGACCCAGGCTGGCCTGAGCCCGTGTGTCCCTGCTAGCCCTTATTTTCTGCAAGGTGTGTACCCCCTGTGTGGAAACCAGACCTGAACCAGGGATTGCTTTTGGAGCAAAGCTGCCTGTCACCCCAGCAGTTGCCTGGCAGGGGATGGACTGGGGTAAGTGATGGCGATTTCTTATTTCCATAGTGGCCTGTTTTATGACTTGGCACCCTCACCCTGGGTCGTGTGAGGGGAGCTCTCGGCCTTCCCCGTTGTGGCTGCTGTCTTGTGTGTACTCCCAAATGTATAGGTAAGACTACTTTTATGTGCCTTTAAGTGAAAATCGCTCCTGTGATTTTCCTGCGAAATCCTCCTCCTTTATTCCCCTTGAAAATAAGAGATTATAAGGAGTGTATAAAGTGAATTTTACAGGCTGAAGAAAACAGTGCAGGTGGTTTTCTGGGAGGCTGACTCATAAAGCAGTCAGCAGTGTTGGCTTTGCATGGGTTCAGAGGGAGGTCTTTGTGGCCGGTTTCTGCTGAGCGTGTGTTGAGGGAGCAGCTACAGGCTTCAGTCCTGGGCCAGGACCCAGCTGAGACAGGCAGAACAAAAAAGATGGTTTATATTTACAACCATTTACAGCAACTTCCAACTAAGCAAGCACTTTACTGCACGCGTTGTCCAGCTCATGTAATCCTGCATGTAGCAAGAAATAAACATGTAATACTCACAAGTGGACTTTATTGTTGTTTTCTGTGGCTTTTTTTTGGTTGTTGTTATTTCCTGTTTTAACTTTCAGATGACTCTGTGACTCTGTCTGAGGCATTCATTCTCACACAAGAGGTGATGAGCACAGTGGAAATCGTTAGCTACATCTGGTCCAAGGTTTTCAAAACTAACTAGTGAATTTGGGTCCTGGACACATGATACTCTCAAGACTTTTTTAGTATCAAGCATTTGAAAGTGTTTCAGTTTGGACTTCTACAGCTGCACTTAAATTTGGGAACAGCTAATTTATTATTAATCCCCTGTCTTTGCTGATTTAGTAGCTGGAAGTTCTTTTGCATGTTTGAAATCCTTCGAAGACTGTCTTTATCCTTCATCTTTGTGTGTGATTCTCTGAGTAAATGAATGATATTCCCAATTAACTTTAGCTTTTAAAGGGGTTGGGGAAGGGGGGTGTTCTCGGTTTTTGGGCGTGGGGTTTTTTTGGTTTGTTGTTTGTGGGGTTGTTTTTTTTTTTTTTTTAAGTCTTCGGGATTTCGTGAAGCAGTTCTAGTTTTGAACTTTTCTGGATGTATTTGATTATAACTGTAGTTTACCAGCAGACATCTGTATAATAGTCTTCACAGCTACAGCATTCAGGCCCCTGGCATTTCTATCCAAAAAATGTTTAGTGTCTAGAAAAGGAAATTGTGGTCAGTACATAAGCCTCTGTTTCATTCAACAACTGCAGTAGAGACACTAGAAATGATATTTCAAGCTTTATGTAATTATAAATACGTAGCAAGAGCTCTGTTTATATGTTAGGTTTCTGAAGAACAGGAAATAGATATGGATGGGGCTAAATCCTGAAAGATAATACTGTGTATTAGAAACTGGACTTCCAAGTCCTAAGGTAAATTTTCTTTCCTGATCTTTGAGCACTACTACTTGTTGAAAAGACAGATTTCTTAGGATTAAGTGGCAAAGGTCTGAAGGAGCAGTGGCAGTGCTACAGGAAAGAAAAGACTATCCCTGTCCAATGCCCGGTGTATACATTTCCCTACTACTCTGTGAATATATGTGGCCACATATATGTACTAGTTGCTCTTGCAGCCTTTACAGAGAAACAAATGTTAATTAAACTATCCCTTTCATCAGGGTAGAACTGCTATAAGCTTCATTGTACCTGTGAGGCTCTGCTTGCGCTGTGGAATCATAAGGCAGGCAAAACTAAATTCAGTAGTGTGCTAGTGCCCTTGTGCAATGGATGAAAAGTTGTATGTGATGCATGAAATACTGAAAACCTTGTAGGCAGTAGAGACTGTGAAACAGAATACAATATATCAGGCCAAGCATAAGAAAGTAGTCTCAAGTTTCCAGTTAAATCCTGTTTTAAGATAAACATTGTGAATAAATGGGCACAGGAGTTCTGTGCATCAAGAAATACTAATAATGTTGTCAAATTATACAAGGTGATTATAGATGCAGGAATTTTACGTTGGTTCAGCTCTCGAGCTTCGTCTCTCTTAAAAAATATACAGGTGTATCAAGCTTTTGAGGACACACGGAAGAGCAGAGAGCTTTGTCTTCTCTCTCCAGTGGTTTCATGTGTCATGTTGGTCCTCCATGACTTTTAGCAGCCTGTTTAAACTGGTACGAGTGATTTATTTGCCAGCACGTTGTTGGTTCCACAGCTTTTCCACTGGTGGTTGCCGCTAGGTGGGGCGTTCGTGCCAGCACACCAACGTCAGGGAGTGTAACTGGTGAGGCTGAAATGGGTCTTCAGTGAAGGCCCTCTGCATCTCCATCCCCTCTGGAAAACGAAATGGTGAATACACGTTGGAGCAATGTCAAAGGGAGATTCTAAAAGTCTGCAAATGGAGATGGGAATGTGAGTTCAACTGCCGTTTTCACCTGCAGTGGTTTCTCCTGCTCACCCCTTCCCGGCAGCATCCCCCATCGTGCCGGGCTTGATTAGTTTTTCTTAAGGTGGTGGGGCCTATGGGCAGGTCCAATCAGATGTAGGTGGAATTTATTCTATTTCTCGTAAGAAGAGTAGGGGGATGCACATGGCTGAACTGTCTGCAGTCCAAGTATTTGGATTGCAGACCACATTGTAAGGGGCCTTGTTCTTCCTCCTCTCATGCTCCTTATTGCACCTGCTTTGTCCTTTTTTTGAGCAGGTTTGGATAATGAGCCACAGTCCCAATAGCACATACTTAGGTCTCTTACATGGATGTCTTGATGTGAATGCCACAGAAGAGTTAATCATCTCTTCTAGCTGTCTGCCTTCTCCAGAAGCTCCTTCAATTGTCAGCAGAGATATCTCTTCCAAGGAATGATTTAGAGCATTTAGATGAAGGCCCTGCTCTGAATCACTGCTTGTAGGAGCATCTTTCTTCATTAGTTATTTAAAAAGAGACAAAACAAACAACCTAAGGGCCTAGGAAGACTAGCTGGCCAGCTCTGCCAACAAAGGGAGGTGCTGGGAATCCCCCTCAGTCTCATTCAGGCACTCTCACCCCCCCACACACTCCCTGCCTTACTTCTGTGGCTGGAACAGAAAGCTGCAGTGTTGGCTGCATTTAAACCAGGGGGATTGTTCGTGGTTTGCGTGGCTTTTTTAGCTGCTCAGAAGTACTGGGGCCTCTCCTGTGTTTTGCATCCCTCCAACAGCAGAAGGTCTTATTGGTAAGCCTCTTTCTCTTGGGTTTGTGACGGCATTTAGAAAACTTGATCTCTGCTTATTTTTCTTCAAGTTATAGCCTTCAGTCAACATTCTTACAGGTTTTATAAATAAACCACAGCATAGCAATACAGAGGCTTTGAAATGACTAAGAAAATATTGCATTCCCCTTTCCCACCAGTAGATATCAGACCGTTTAATTCTTTTTCCATTGTGTCGCCTCTCATCTGTCTTCACTCCTTTCCCTTTTGGTTTTAGCAATTAAAAAAAATTGGTTTTATGTGTTATTAACAGTAGAAAAGAAGGACAATTCACCTGTGCACAGTGCTGAATTAGTACAGATGTAGAAGAATTTTGATTGACAAAATCCAAGCTAAGTACAGTGTAGGGAGACGCCTGCTGATATCTTAACATGTTAAAGCTTATAACTGATCCTGAGCTGTCACTCACTATGGGATGTGCTGGGTCATTTTGTGGCTTCATACTGTGAACTGTTACCTGCTATGGCTCAGGTTGTGTGCACTTATCCCACCTGCATTCACTTTAAATTTTGAGCACCAGTCTCCAAAAGCACTAGCCAAGCTGGGGTTTGGGTTTGCCTTTTTCCCTTGCTTTCCACATCACCAGGATTCCTGTGACATTCCTTCTTTTCCTTTCATTTTATCCAGTTAGTTGTTGACATGAAAATAAATGCGGTTACATGCAGAAATAAAGTTGGAAATACTTTATATGTATAAGCTTTGCATATGTAAATGGCAGCCAGGGTGTTTTCTTGTTTGTCAGGGGTTTGCTTGGCCTTTCTGTCCCCTACTGGTGCCCCTAACTGTTGTTTCCTCATCTCCACCCTTTTAATCTCTCAGCCTTATGTAGAAAACTGAAAAGATAAGGGTGTGAGCAATGAAGACTCCTGCAAAATAGAAACCTTTCTGTCAGAAGTTGCCAACAGAGGCTGAGGCGGGAGAGCTGTGAATGCTGAGAGCTGTAGACAAGCTGATCCATTGTCCCTCTTCAATAGAAGATGCAACTCAGAGTCCTTATTCCTTAAACAGGTTATATATATGGGTGTAAAAATGGTGCTAAGAGCTGTTTGGATGCAGCAGGTCATAGATAAAGCTCAAATACTCTGTAGAATGGTCCTCAGTAGATATTTGAAGCTGCAAATCTGAACTCTTGGGGACAAGGGGCTTACATAATTTTCTTTGAAGTTTAGAGCGTAAAATGGAGGCAGAGCTGCCTGTGGAGTAGTGTCTGTTTTGACCTGTTCCTTTTATTCCTTGGCCCTGGGACCTTCAGAGCAAGAGTTAGTCTTGTGTTAGCTACCAAAGCTAGTCTAGCTTTAGGACTTTTCCTATTCACAAGGGACCAAGAATACCCTATCCAAGCTACAAAGAGAGCAGTGCTTTAAAAAGCAAGCTAATAGCTGTGAGTGGCTTACTGCAGAGGCTGCAAAAGAGACAAACGGGCAACAACTCGGTCTTGCATCTCCCTTCAAAAATAACACTTTGGCCTACAAGAATTGCAGCAAAATTTGTTGAACTTCTTGAAGTTCAGAGTGGTGGCTGACAGTGGCGGTGGAAAGGCCAGCTGCGTTAGCAAGGGATAAGTAACACAGGAGAAGAGAAGGGGAGGCAAGGAGCAATCCCAGTTCCTAGTGAGAGCAACAAGGGAGCTCTGAGAGGGGGGTGTATGGAGGGAGGTAAGGTACAGCTCCCATTCCCCCAGGTGCTCTGGGTGTGCTGCACCCTCTCCGGTCTGTTCTCCCCTCCCCAAAGTCCCTTGGTCATGATTCTCTGTGGAGGGCAGTTGCTGGTTCCAGTCAGTTTGGCATCTCTCTGAGCGTGGCAGGGCGGCTGCAGAGCCCCACGTAGGTCTGGAATGGGCCTTCTGCCTGCCTCGCTCCCGCAGCATTTCCAGAACCTGGCTGCAAGCCACAGGGCCGCTGCCTGCTCAGAGGTCACACCCAGCCGTCCCCGTCAGCACAACCTCCTGAAAAAGAGAGTGCAATAATGGCAGCCCTTCGCAGTCGGTCCTGCCTTTTCTGCCACGCAGGAGTGGACAGTGTGTGCTGGGACTAGCGTTGATAGTGAAGTGTAGCAGGCGCTCCAGGAACCTCCGATACCTGTGGCCTTAGTCTTTTCATATCGGCTGCACTCCCACCTCGCCCCCAAGACCAGTAGAGTCTAGTGAGACGTGTTTCCCTTCATGCTGCTGGATTTCCCCCCCCTCAGTGGCTCTCCGGCCATGCAACTCCGTAACCAGTTTCCCGTCAAGAGCGAGTACAGCGTTTCTCACCGAGAACGTGGCCTGTGGTAAGGGGGTGGGAAGGGAAGAGGGGGTGGGGTGCATGTTGGGGGAGCTGTTGCTGCTGCAGTTTCGTGCCTCAATCTGTATTCTCTCTCTTCTCTGCATGGCTTCCTGTTTTTTCACACCACTGCTCTTTGAAACAACAAGCTGCAAGCAGCAAGGAGGACGGGGTGGAGGTTAGTAGCATGGAAGAAGCCTCGGGCGACACTTGCAAAAGGTCTGGGTGCAGGCTCTGGAAAAGGCACTACATGCTTATGTATTTCTCCGGGTGTGATCCTGTCATTGTGTACCACAGAAGTGGTGGTGCTGTGGTATGCATGTGCTCCTCAAAAATGCATTGCTCAGTGCTGCGTGATTGCAGCAGAACTGTCCGTTAATTTTCCTCTTTGGCAGTTGTCTTCCTCGGCTGCTCTTGAATGGACAAAACTAGAATTTGCCCTATACTTGGGCATCTTGCGATAATCAGTCGGATGTAGTCAGTGTCAGAATAATATGGGAAGTCGAACCACCAGTGCCGATTCGTGCAGAATTTGGGATTTTATGCTTTAAAAAAACCATGCAGTCCAGGTTTGCTTGGTATGTGAAACGAGCAAGTATCTAATTTGAAGTGCAACAGTTGTGAGTTGCCCTACCTTTCCATGACCGTGGGCAGGTGGCAGTTTGTACAAAGGCTGGATGACAGTGAACTGCTCAGAGAAGTGATTCCCAAACAGTGAACCAGGCAGCAATTGCTAACGGTTTGCAAAGAACTGAAAATTCTGGAGAGCCGTGACTTCTGTTGTTCAGATGCCTGACAGCATTCATGGAAAACAAAGAAGTTGCATTAGGAACTCTGCTGTCAGTGTAATTCCTGTATTTGCTGCTATGTTTTCTCCCCTCTGTTTTGAGAGGGGGAAATGATCTGTTTGATCATCAGTAAAAGGCAAAATGTGAAGAAAGCCACTTCTAGGGTATCATCGGGATGAGGGAGCTGCACCATGAGGTTTCCTGCTTGAGTCAAACCTGTAGCAGAGTCCTCTCCCGAACAGGACTTGCTAACAATGTTGTTTGAAAATATTTTTTCCAGCCTCCCACAGGTTTAACATGAGTGAGTCTCTACTCGCTCTAGTTAAATCCGTAATTTGTCTTTGGTAGATGAATAACTTGCAGGGTTGAGGGAGCTGCTCTACCATATAGCATCAGTATCGTATTCACTTTAATATCTGATCTGTGTTCTTGTTCAATGCCACGCGCTTTAGAGAGAGGCACAAGGAGTCCTGTGCTCTAGTCAGTATGATTGTTGCAGAATGGGAGATTATTTTTAATCTGAAATCACTGCGTTGCTGCCTTGTCTGCCAGTGAGTCAAAAGATAAATTCTCTAGAAGCAAAAATTTTTGAGGAATGGAGCTAGATGGCTGCAGATAAGTTTGGTTCAAGGCATGACACGAATGGGTGTTTCCGAGATGCTATTTTTATTGGTGACATCAGACCCTTGGTTCGCTAACATGTTGCTAAGTGACTTCAAAAGCTGCTTCTCTGGATAACAGTTGCAGAGTCCAGAGAAAGGTAAATAGAGGATTAGGTTGCAAAGTCTTGTTCTGGCAATGGTTCCTCTCCGCAGGAGGCGGATGGGCGGCCAACTGAGCGCAGCTGCTTGTGGAGTTCCTTGCTTGCCAGACAGTGCTGTAGGAAGGAGATGAAAAATGGGAAAGATTGCATCAATTATTGAGCCTTGTAAAAATAATTAGTGACACAACAGCAGGCAAATGGGCAGGGAGGAGAAAAACAGCTGCCAAAGCATAGAAAGATAGGACTTCACCGGAGATAGAAAAGGAAGGGGGATTGGGTAAGGCACCCCTTTAATCAGTGGCTGGGGAGAGAGATGAAAAATTAATGTATGAGCTTTGCATGCACATTAGAGCAGGGCAAGGAGGGAGGGGACATCTCCTCATTTAAGTTGCCCGCTCTTGGCTTCCACCAAAGGCTTCTGCAGGTTGAACGCCATTTTCATGGCTTTCCAACAGATGTTACTAGTGGTACCAGATATGACCAGTGATATAAGGAGAGGCAAGAACAGCTTGTGCAAATGTTTGTCGAGAAGGATTGCCTGGCTTTTCCGTATGTGAATTGGTACCAAGGCTGTAAAGGAACTGGCCAGAATGCTGGTTGGTCCGGGTTCCCAAATGACAGGAACAGGCTTCCATTAGGATTCAGTTCTCTCCTTTTTTTCCCTCAGTTCCCTCCAAGCAAGCATATGAATGATTTTTGCACTGTAATGCTGTGGGCTCTGATCTGTGGGCAGAGTTGTCTACTGTGATATAAGGATTAGTAAGATTTGACAGTGAGTCTTTACTGTGTGCTGAATGTAACTTTGTCACTGGTGATTTCATGGTGATGCCCATTCATGTCTTCCAGATTAATTGCTAGGGTCGTTATCCTCCTGGATTTGTTTCCCAGGACAAGTCTTCCAGGCACCTCTGTCTAGAGTTTAGCAGATGCATCTGACTGGTCTCTCACCTGACTCTACGCGATGTCTTGCAGAGACCTTTTTCTATATTACCTAAGCAGATTTTTTTTTTTTTGTAAACCTGTGTGATGCACGCAGATAGCATAAAAGCTACAACTGTTTTGTGCATTAAAGGAAACAGCCTGTCATTTTGCAGTTCCCAGTCCTCCCACCAGAACATTGTTCTTCATTTAAGGCAACCAGCTGAAAAGGGGAGGAAAACCCCATTACAGCCAGACGACTTCTGAGCACTTGCAGTCTGTAGAACTGCTGATGTGCTCCTTTCCTTCTGGGAGAGTCAACTACACAGATGTAGTAGAGGGTGATTCAGTCACCCGTGATAAGATCTAGCAGATACTTTAATTGAAGTAAATAAACAAGTATCAGCATAAACTTAATGGCTGTCTTTACTAGAGCTCAGTTGCCTCTCTGTAATGGAAAGTTTCAGGGAAACTTTGGGGAAATTTGCACACGTGCAATCAGAGCTGCTGACTCCTCATTCAGAGCAGAGAAAAACATTGTTTTCAGAATCGGTTATGCTGCTGCTTTTTTTTTTTTTTTTTTAATGGGCTCTTCCTCTATTTTTTGCGACAGAAGAGAAGCAGTGTGACCGGTTTTAATTTTCTGTTGTAAGACTGGTCCCAAGGGAGTAAGAGGGAAGTACTGCTGGACAATTCACACTAGTGTCTTCTCCTGATGCTGCCAGCATGGAGGAAGACCACTTTCCCCTGGACCCACACGATGGGAACACTGTTTACTGGGCTCATTCAGTCTTTGCTAATTCACATATGGGCAGAATGGCCAGGACGTGTGTTTGCCCATGCCAGCTTGTAGCTACAAGGTCTCCAAAGTACAGCCAAGGTAGCAGGCACAAGAATCTGTTGATGAGCTGGAAACACTGACCATCAAGAAGGTTATAAAAAATTAATCAAGGTTTGATTGTCCCCTGGCTGGCCATTTTGCTATCTCTAGAATGCCTGAAGGGGAAGACTTCACTCTGTGAGCTCTCTTTCCTGTGCAAGTTTGTCAGGTGTCCTCATCTTTGCTTTGTTTTGCAACATAGCAGGATTTCACATGCTATTTTTTGTCATTTGTAAATCGAGTAGACTTTTGGCTGCCTTTTCTCCTTTGGTCAGCTGGACCCCACAAAAGAGGTTCAGGAAGAGGAGCGGGGGAAAAATGCTGTGATGCTCTGGATTGAGCAATTCCCAGTGCCAAGTAATCTGTTATCACCAAATGTGCTGGCATGCTTGTCAGAGATAAGGGAAGACAAAGGTTCAGTAAAGACAGGAGCCATTCTGGTAAATGAGATCAGATGCATGTACTTGTGCATCTCCTCTCTTGGCCAAATACATTTCAAATCTCTGGGCTTTTGCTGGTTCTGATTCAGCAGTGAAAAAAAGATCAGGTGTGGGTTTTGAGAGGTTGGTTGGTTTGGTTTTTGTCATTTGCTAATCTGAGGAAGCTACTCCAATCTTAAAGTTTACTATGTGGATATTTATGTGACCACAGGGAGGACTGGTGTTTCAGGAACAGAAAGTAGTGCTAGCCTCTGTTCCCCCACTGCTGCATATGGCCTCCCAACACAGGGAATGCACAAGCAGAGAACACGGGAATAAGCAGCAGCAATCAATAAAGCATTGAAGGAAGAGAAGAATGGTAAATAAATAATGTGTGTGGAGGAATAGTCAGGGCATGACCTGTTAGCACTGAGTGGTCTGTAAGTGGGTGCTGCGGCTCGGGTTGTAATGGCATGACATTAAAAGCCCATATGGCATCATCAGGAGCTCTGTGTTTTGAGAGGGCATTCGTCTGGCTCCAGGGTGGGAGCTAGTAAAAGAGACAAGTGTGACAGGCTGGGAAATGGCACAGAAAGAGAAATGCTTCTGCAAAAGGAGAAGTCTGAAGAGGAGGAAGGATATATTTTTAGTGTCAAAGGGCCTGTGAATTTCTTTTGCTTTTGCCACGGAAGGAATCACATGTGTAGTAGCTAGGTGTATTTTTGTTTGGGGCTTTTTGGCAGGGGAGGAAATGTCTTTAAAGGCCTCTTTTCTTTGCAGACTTTTCTTTAGAGAGTTGAGTGAGCATTTTGGCTCCCCAGAGCGTCCCAAAGGAACCTGACGGATGAGCAGGTGGGTGGTGTATGGTCACCACAGAAGCAGGCAAGAAATGCTGCCATTAGGGGTTCACTGGGGTGTTGTGCTGTATGTCTGCAGGAGGCTTGTTAACCTGTTGGGCATCTGACTGGTGAGCCACACATCTAACAAGTAGATAACCACAACAAGAGGCATTGTCAGTCATGTTTTACTTTCACCCCCCCTTCTCCAACTTGCGTAGCCCGAGACAGTTGCTGATACAGTTTGCAATTTTGCAAGCCACATGCATCTGCACCGTAGTGACAATGCTGGGATTGCCCAGCTTGCAAAGCATGGCAGGCTTCATGCTACAGGCAGTTCAGTGCCCACAAGCTCTTTGGAGAGTGTTGAAGCCACCGCGTCCTAGCAAAACATCTACCTCAAGACCTGGCATCTCTGACATCTCAGAGGAAAGCAAGCAAACTTTCCTGCTGTTCCCCATCATGAGAGCGCTGCTCTTTGGCTGAGAATATAGCCGTCTGAAATGGGATGGTAAAGAGAAACTCTTTGCTGACACTAACCTAAATGGAATAGTTCCCTTTTCTGGTGTCTTGTTTCTTGTTGCTAGTTCTTTCAAAACTTTTCTTTCTAGAAGTAGGGTTTTATGGTCAGGTCATTGGAAACAAGCTACATCCCCTCTTGCGGTACTCTAGCAAATGGCTGTATTCGGTCTATGTTTTCAAGTGGTTTCCACGTTTCTTGGTATCTCCAATGGGAACTCCAGATCATTTCATTCTCAGTCACGCAAAGCAGTGTGGTTTGGCTAAGTGCTTTGGCAATATTACCGTGCTGTACATAATAGCACATAGCTATGAAGCTGGTGCTTATGCAAAGAGGCTGCAGAGATTTCACTAAATTTTTCCATTAGATTTCCAAGTCTAATTCTGAAAGCATCGCCTTGCCAAAGTTGTGCATGAACTCAGTGGCACGATCCATCTCCTTTTGTGGGGTGCCCCTGGTTTCTTCCCGTAGGCATGCAAGCATCATGCCTCTTGCTGCCTGGGAGCTCTGCTACCTACGTGTGTCTGTTACTGTCCTCTCCTTACCCCTGTCATTTTCTCATTTTATCCAGGAGACTTTGCTCTGTGTCTTTCTACCCGTGGCCTTTAGAAAAAGAGCAAATTGAAAATCTGGCTCCTGACTGTAGCTAATTTAAACCAGTCACTCAAAACACTAAACAGAAAGTGGGTAGGAGGAAGGAAATGAGAGGTTGAGGTTTTTCCTGTTGCAGGTAACAAGGAAATAAAATAGGAAATTCAACGCAAAGTTGTCATCTTGCTGAGCCCCCACCAGCACCACAGGCTGCAGGTGCTTTACGGCTGCTTTTGTTTGATGATTTATTCCTCTTAGTGTCAGGGTAAAGCTGGACTTAAGGTCTTTGATGGTGCACAACAGGCTTACAGCAGAGAGAATTTAGAAAAGGAACTTCCAGGCAGTCTGGATAAGACCGCAATTTTTCCTGTTTAAAAGAGATGGGGGGGTGAGTTGCCGTGTGTGTGTCGTACTAATACAGAAGCTGGCTATTGGGGACCTAGTGGAAATAAAGTTGTGTCAAATTCAGTTTAAGATCTTTAGGATTCTCCAACCAAGTGACTGAGCAGTTGTATATGCAAAGGTGTGTAAGCTGGGGGAATTTGTGTTATATCGCTGTCCTGTTAAAATGGAAAAATCACTTAGGTGAAGCCTAAGAGTACAAATATGTACAAATATGAAGATAGACTGCAAACTCTTCTAGTAAGCAATTAAGACTGTCTGCACATGGAAACTGCCGTCATTCAATTGATTTAATAATTGAATTTGAATATTCAGTGTTGTTTACCAATATGGACAGTTTTATTATCTGTTTAGGAGTAGATGTTTGTGCTAGACTCAGCTAAAGCACCAGTTAAATGAGTGGGACTTCCCCCCCCCCCCTTAATTTTTAAATATTCAAGTATTTTCCTTGAAATAAGCCCTGACAAATAAGCAGCATGGTCTTCCTGGAAACTTGAAGGAAAAAGATTTAAAATGAATAAATAAATCAATCTGTTTCACTTTTTCATGGCTGTTGAGGGAAGGTGAGCTACCAGCAGTGCAGTGCTTTGGCTTTGAAAGGCACCCATTGGGATGAGGACCTGGACAACATATGCTCAGAAAGAAGTGGCATGTCTTGGATGTGCAAAACCCAGTCTGCAAATCATAATGACATACGATTTTTGCAGAAGAATGTGCCTTTTTTTTTTTTTTCCTTCTCTCAAGTCCCAGAGAAAAGAAGCAAACGCTGCAACTATTGATGATAAAAATTCCAGATGGCCCAGAAGGATGTGGTACAAGATACACACGTGGGAGTTGAGTTGGGGTTTTTTTCAATAGCTTAGATACAATGCCTATATTAAATGTACCTTCTGTGTGTCTTGCTTTGCCGTTTTGCGTGTAGTTCACGTCTTATTTCGTGTGTGCATGTAACGCATCGTGTGTGTGCCCGTAGGCAGCACCTCTCCCCAGCGTGGCAGCGTAAGGCTGATGCTGTCTGCCGTAGGAAGCGTGTCTCGTTTATCCGGGTAAGAGACTGGATGTGGGGGGCGATGCCAGTCCTAAGCATTCTCATAGGAAGGCGGCTTATTCCTAGGGGTGTTGCGGAAGGAGTGTATCCACCCTCAGCCGGTCTTGCAAAACACGTAGGCTTTGCTGGAGGTGTCCGTTCCCACCCTTGTATTAAAACGTAGCGAGCTACTGGATGCCAGCCTAGCGCTGAGCAGCTCTGTCTAACCAAACTGTGTGCCAGGGGATCCATCCCAAGGGCTGGCCAAAATTATCCCTCAGGCTGTGACTTACTGCTGATTTCTGCACTGGGGCAGCTGGTTTTGGTTTTGAGCTGGTGGAGAACTTTTCTGAAGGCTCTTTCCCACCAGAGTGCCCTATCTCTCTGGTTTTAGGTGACTGATGTTAAAGACTTTGCTAGTTTGTGGTACTCTCTGTTTTTCCCCTTTATGTGGGGATAGCAGAAAAGCCAGTAATAAAGGCAGGGGAAAGAAAAAAAAACCGCTAATCTCTTAAGTGATCCCATACTAAACGTTGCTGTTTCCACTGTCCTGAAAGGGAAACTAAGGCAGGGAGTTTGTAGCGTGGCCGGTGTCATGGAAAGGGACAGGGTGAGACCTGCAAAAATCCTTTGAGGCAGCAAATTTAGCCGCTTAAGTGTATCCTGCTGATGTGAGGGGAGACCCAGCCTCATTTAAATGCTGGCTGCTGTCACATTTTAAATGATGATACAGTAATAATAAACAGTGAAGCTTTTTATTTTATTTTCAAAGGCACGCTCACCCTTACAGCATGTAGTGTAAGTGCTTAATGTACTTCATACTTGTCCGGTACAGTTTCCCAGTCCTAGTTCTGTTTAGGCTGGCTGGAATGTTTGCTTCTGTGAAATACATCTTCTCTGTAAGTATTTTTAAAGACTTAATGAAAACAAACATTATCTATTTCTGGACCAAAATTTGAGGACAAAAATTTTGCACTTTCCTGCTACCGAAAAGAGTTTGTTTTTCCTTCAACACTGTTCCCAGGCTAAAAGTCGTGGTTTTACCTCCAGCTATGTAAATGATTCTTCATCAATATGTCTCAGGTGGAAATTCCCTTGTTCACAAATGGAAATTTTACTCTGGTAACAGTAAAAATAATAATTTTCTTTCAGCCAAAGCCATCTCTCATTTTAGAAAAAAAAAAAAACCTTTCACATTCCTTTTCTCCTTGTTGTCATTGTTGACTCATGCAATAGCCTTTGCTACTTATTTCTGACTCAAGTGATTTTTCAGGTGGCTGCTAAAAAATTCTTAAAACATTTGTCACTGGCATCTGCCTCATTTTTTAACACGATACATATATTCTGGTTTTTATGCAGAGAGTGTATTTGTTCGGGTTCTGAATGTTGCTTAGTTTGGAATACACATTTTAAACATCAAATAAAACTAAACAAACAAAAACCACCCAAATATAACAAACTCATGAGTTTGTGCAAAATATTTAGTACAGGCAGGCACCTGCATCTGTCTGTCTTCAGTGTGCAGACAGCCACCCACACATAAGTTTGTAAGATCCGGTCTTACTGGAAACAATTAATAAGGACCCCCAAAATTCCCAAACTGGATGAAGGACTTTTTTTTTAGTGCTCTGACTTTATCACTGAGGTCTAGTTTTATATTTTTTGAGAATCCAACACTCACGTGAACTTAAACTGTACTTCTGAGTGTGGGAAGACTGGGTGCTGCTTTTCTTCTGGTAGCAAAGAAGAGGATCCAGAATCCCCTAACAGTAATTTCAAGATTAAATAGCGTGGTTAGTTAAACAGGCAGTTACAATTCGTAATGGAAATTTGTGGTTTTATAGATCACTCACTTGCTGCAGAAAGAAGTACTCCCAATAAATGGCATTGCAAAAAAATGACAGGGAAGTTGCTTGTCCCTCCTGAAGAACCAATAGTCAGAAAAGGGAGTAGAACGTGAGTACCTTACTTCAGGTCCTGTCCTTGAAAGCATTAAGTCCTGCGTTTTCGGAGCAGCGTGTGTAGTTTTGGTGGGGGTTTTTGTTGTGTTTGGGGGAAAAAACACAAAACATTTTGTCTTATGTTTTTGGAGTCGGTAACTCAAACTGTATCCCTGACATAGCTGTAGCTTCGTGTATCTTGCAGAACTGGGTCAATAGCATCTCCTCCCATCTAACATTTGACTAACACCTTCCACTCCGTTCTCTGGGATGTTGTGCTGCTTGCGACACCAACACTTAAGAGAACTTGCTTTTTCCTTAACGCAACACTTTGGCACGGGCAGAGGTTGTAACTTTGAAATTCTGATGAAGAAACAAGCAAGGAGGTATCAAATGAAGCCTCCTCGTTCATTTTGATAACTTCCTAAGGAGAACTGCCTCCAGGGATTTTTCTCCTTTAGAAGTCCTGTGGTGTTGCTGATCAAGATAGGAATCCCAGCTGCTTGCTGCAGCTAACTCAGGTCAGTTCTTGTTGCTTATTTTTCCTCTGCAAACATTTATGGGGAAATCATGGAGGAACGCATTGTTCTCAACTCTGCAATATCCTTCATTTAACTGCGTAGTCACACAAATAAAATAGTATTTTTGTCTGGGCAAGGACACCAAAGTATGCCATTCTGGCCTTCAGCAAGAGAGGTGAGTGTCTTTGTCATCATTCTTCCTTCTCCCTGTCGTTCAGGGGTCCCAGGCTTGACACTATTTCAGAGGCTCTTTGAACAAACGGGCTGCTCAGGTCCTTGAATCCCACCCCCTAATAATTCACCATCAGCTCCTATACAGCTCATGGAAAGATTTCGCTTAGTGAGTTTTTTGTTTGAATTTTGTTTTCTCCTCCATCAAATGAGGAGAAAAACGTGCTGAGGCTTTGTCATGGTTTTCTTCTCTGAAATATCTCTTGTAGCAATATCAACAAGCAAACTGTGGCCTTGTTCTTGAAAGAAAAACAATTCATGTTATAACCACTGTGCACTCAGCTGTCCCAAAGTCCAAGCTATGAAATAACTGCCGCATTTTTCTTCAGAGAAATATCCTCCTCCTGGGAAGGCTGCTTGAGTGTAGATGAAGAATAGGAGAAAACCAGCATCTGTTTCAGGGTTGGTTAAGGATGTGTGCTTCAGGATGTGACAAGTTAGCAGTGCAAGGAGGTGGTCAGCCCAGGGCAGCAGAGAGCTGGGTGCTCAGTGAGGGCCTTCTCCCTGTATCTGTGGTCCCCCCAGGTTAATGCAACCCGTACTGGGTAAAGCTGGTAAATGTGCTTGTGATCCTTTGGGTTTTGTTCCCCTAAATTTCCTTGCCTGGTTTGTCCCCTGCCTTGTCCTTAGCAGGGGACATGCCATTTTTGTGGGACTTGAGCTGGGGGAAAGTGGAACCTGAGGCATGTGATGGTGACCTCTTGAGAGAGGTGGTAGTTTTAGTCTTCATTTTAAGAAGGTGTTGTGGTGAATTTCTACTCTCGGTTCTATTCAACACAGCCTTTTGCTAGTTCCTGTTCTCTCCAGAGACCCACGTCAGGGGCTACTGTCCTGCGATCCTTGCACTGCTGGCTGCAGCAAATCCGTGTTTCCTGCTTGTGCTGCTCTGCCCAGGGAAATTCTCTTTGTGCCCTCACAGCCTCCTTCCTCCTTCCCTTCCTCAGCCCTGGCAGGAGCCAGCATTATCATAGGAACTGTGGGATCGTCTTCCCTGCAGCTCTTTCCTGGGTGGTCATTGTCCATTGTCTCTTTCCAGTTCCACCAGTCAGGGGTCCCAATGCACTTGCTGGCCTTTGCCCAGTCACCTCCCAACCTGCTAGAGTTATTCTGGACCTAACTGTTTTTTTAAGTCGCCGTTTCCTCTGCTTTTCTTCTTCTTCCTCTTTCTTCTTCTCACTGAATATATATATATTCTATATATATGTTCTCTATATATTCTATATATATGTTCTACAAGTAAATTTACATTATCCTAATAAAACGAGTCCTTTAGTGAGGACACCAGAGATTTAATCTGATTTTTCCACCATCCCCCTATGTAACTTTTGGCCAATTCATTTCTGTGCCTTGGTTTTCTTGTGTGTGAAGAACAAAGGAGGAAAAGCATGGGCATGCAGAGTTTACAGTACATACTATTTAAGTGTTTTAAGCAGTACAAATGAAAGTGTATATATTCTGAATATATTAGCAACGCTTGTTTATTATTAGTAGTGCTATATTCCTATAAAACAGGAATTTATGTCAAATTAGGTTGGTGCTGTCGCACTCCCAGTGCTAGGTCAGAGCCTGGTTTCCCTGGGATGAGTGTTTGCTTTGATAATACAATGCTAGCTGAGCAGTTTGTGCATGTTATCTCTAATGTCCTACCACACTGCTGACTGCTATATGAATAATCGTATGGGGCTCGACATTAAAATTGTGAATTCATATCTGAATTTCCTCAACAAAGTTTAGGAGGTTTTGGATCTGCAGGTGGTTTAGATTAGTCAACGCTTTCCTTAGAGCGCTAGCACTGATTTTCAAAGTGATGAAGGTCTAGTCTTCCCATCATGTTTTACGTTGTGTCCTACTTGAATAAACATCTGTAAAATACAGCATTATTAAGCTGTTTATGAAGTTCATTGTAATTGGTAAGGCTGTGGCAGCTCTGGCTATTTGAAGATGGAGAAATGGAAAGTTCAAAATATGAAAAGGAATGCGTAGAGCAGTTGGAGGCTGTAAGGTGCAGTTAAAATACTTAGTACAGTTTATCCTAATATCCTAACTTCCCTTCAGTGGGCACATTGCTTGCTTGCAAGAGAGCCTAGGTGCCCCAAATACATAATCTGTGTTTAAAGAAATCCCAACAAAGAATGAAAAGCCTATAGCATTATGCTATAGCACAGAGACCTTCGTGTAAGATGCAAAAAGAAAAACCGTGATCTTCAAATCTTGAAGTACTGTTTGGTTTGGCCATAGGCGTTTCTCGGCGAAGGATGTATCCTGTGGCTGTACTTATACAGACGAGCTCTGCTGCTCATGTGGTAGCCGGCGTGGATCAGCGTTGTACACTTCACGCGGCGGTGATCCTATTTCAGATCTTGTTGCCAAAAAAAACTCTTTGACTTTTAAATAAGAGCAAGTTACTAGCCGTATTTGCAGACCAACTGCATAGCTGAAGCAAAAACGCGGTTTCCCGCCTGTTGGGTAGTGTTAACCACATGGAGCAAAGAGTTTCAACTCTCCTAAAACTGCTCTGGCTTCCTGTTTGCTTTGTGGTGCAATTAAATGTGGCAAGCTTGGGGGGGGTGTGAGTGGTGTGTGTGTTTGTTTACCCTGTACCCGGGTAAGTGGAGGATAAGAGAGGCTACTTCTAGCCTTGTCTGTAGAAGTGGTGAATACAGCTTCACAAATGTTACTATTTACTAAAATTGCCAACATCTGTGTGGCTCGGGACCCATGAGGGCAGGCATGGTGTTTTTCTCTCCAGGTGCCCCACTGGCAGTTGAAAGCATTCTTGCCGGGCAATCCTGTAAATACCAAGGCTCTGTGGTTACATTACTTGCTTGTTGTCATCCTCCTCCTCTTTCTCCCCCTCTGCCTTTTTCCTCCGAAAGCTGACCAGCTGTCTCATCTAGGCTATGAACATCGGCTAAATTTCTCATGCAGCAAATTGGTGGAGAGAAGGGATTTGGAAGGAAGGATGGTTAGGAGCTGTACAGCCAGTGTTTCCAACCATGTCCATTGTGTAAAGGGATGCCGAGGTGGTAAGCAGATGTGCAAGAGTGGTGTACCTGGAGCAGTGAAGAGAGGAAACAACCTGAAAAAAAGATGTGGGGATAAATGTGAGGAGGTGGAGCTATGAAAGACTGATAATTAAGGGCTCAAAAAAGTCTTTGTTGAAGAGAAGGGACATAAAAAGAAGGTATTCACGTGAGTAGTCATTGTAACTGGGGTACAGCCAAAAGATGAAAAGAAAATTACCCTTGAGATTCGGCTTTGGTAAATATATAATAGACAGCAGCCCTTAACCCTAGCCAAGCACTGCGGGATTTTTATCCCCATCTGTAGGGAGTCTCCCCTCTCTCCTGTGAGCTCTGGGCACTCCTTATCCTGCAAAGACTCGTACCCCGAGCCACCGGTTGTGTGATGCAGAATGTCTGAAAACTTGTCATCCCTTTCCTCCTGTCCTTTTGTCTTTCTACTGTCTACAGTTTTATGTTAACCCTGGGTAGTCCCAGCACGTGTCCTTTATAATGCAGTCTGAGAGAATATCCTTTCTTGTTTTCAAGTGCATTCGCTTATGCATGGCAAATACTAATTTTTTAAATGAAAGTCAGTTTGTGTTCTCCAACAACTGTGTCGACATCAATTTTAGATACCAATTTTTCTTCTTTGCCCGATGCTTAGCTTGGAGTCAAGCTGTAGTTGCAGCACTGTACCCTATTTGTTATTATTGCAGGGCTCTTAACTGGGGACAGAGCTGCCCCGTCCCCATGGCGGAGATCAGCCCCTGCAATTATACAAAAAGTGACCGTTCTTCTCTCCTCTGCACTCTCCTAATGAGTCCTGCATAAAACTTGGACCACGCTGCGACAGTCATGAATACTAGGCTGGGGTCTGCATCGTTAGCTGAGCAGGACAAGGCTGACCCCTGACTCAGCAGGAGCATGAAATCACGTTTCTGGCAAATTCACCAGACTAAGTGACATGGAGCACATGCCCGCTGCGTGGCAAGAGAACTTAAGAGCTGAGAACACAAAATTAACCTTTCAGAGGTTGGTGAATTTGGGGAAATTTATACCAGACTGGCATGGTGTGGAGATGGTCTTTTTGAACTGGCATGCCTAGCACATGCCTAATACTGGATGCATTTGAAATAATGCCACGTGGATGCCACTAGCCCTTCTTACTGGTGTTTTCTTCAAACCCATTAGCACTGTTTTGTTCCAGTAACACAGAGGAAAAACAACTGTAGCTGACCTTTCCCTTCTGTTCTTCCTTGGATCTTTAATCTAGCAGGCTGCAACTATTTTTCTGACTTTCAGCTCCTTTATCCCTTCCCTACGGTTTCTGTTGTCCAATTTCTTGCAGGCCATGTGGGCAAATGTCCTATAAGTGTTCAGTACAGTCCTATATGTGAAACTTGATGATGATGAATAGAAAAGCTGTTGAAAAGGAAAAAAATAGCAGAACAGAAACCAGAATTCCTGTAAACAGTCTGTTAAAAATATCTTCAACACATGTCAGGGCCAGTGATTTAAAATAGACAGTTTCTGAGCTTTAAAAGGTCACATTAAGACGTGATAGTAGACTCAAATGGAGTTGAAGAACGAATATTTCAACAGTCACATTTTGTACTGATGGCAAGATATCTGTGTTGCCAACTAGTAATGTTCAGGGAAAAAAATGAGTCAGATTGCAAGAATAATGAGCTTTTCTTGGATTATAACACGGAAAAAAAAAGAATTTATACCTTAATCGCATGTCTCCAGCAGTAGAAGCTTTAGGAAAAATGGTGATTCTGGGAGTTGTAAAATTGCAGGACCAGTCGGGGCAACGGGCTAATGCGAACCGTGTCCTATACCAAGATTGTTTGCTTCCATGTGTGGGAGTGAAATAATTAAAAACACAAATCCAGGTTCACAATCTCTTACTATTCCTGACCCAAAGTACAGTGGGCACTTCTCAAGTGCAAGAGGAGACTTGTGAAAAGAGAGAGATTTTTTTCAAATGAGCAAATGGTCTTTGGGCATCTAATTGCTGCTGAAAATTTAATGAGACAGAGAAGAGTGATTGTCTTTTGAACACTGGAAACATTTTTTTATCCCCATCTGCTGCTTCTTTGGAACCACTAATTTCCCGTGACAAGTCAGAGATGCTCCGCGCAAAAGGGTGACAGCAGCCCCGTGGGGTGTCTGAGAAGCGGCCGACCCTCGAGGCACCGTGGGGCTCTGGTGGGACGGGCCCTTGCACAGTGGTTTGGTGCCTGGGTGGGTTTCCCCCGCAGCCAACGGACCTGTACGACGGGTTAGGGGAGAAAAAAACAATGGGTAGACAGCCTGTATGTCCTTGGTCTCCAGCATATAAAGGTGTGCTTGGTTTCTCTCTCTCCCACAATTAGCAGGCGCTAGTGAAACACCAGGCGTTACAACCTATTGCTGCCCTGCTCCTACCTTGGGCCGCACGGGCACCTTGCCTGCCTTGGAGGCTTTTCTTCTCGTCCCCCAAATCACTTGCCTCTCCTTTGGGATTTGGGGTCCTCCCCATCCTTATTGCACAAAACTTTTCCAGATGAAGAAAGAAGAATTGCGTGACTGAGGTTGTCAAAGGAGCCTTTTCCAGGGAAGGAGTGAATCCCAAACCATTTTATATCCCCTATGTGAGTAGTTTTACGAACACGTGTGGATTTAGGATCCACCTTCAACATTGTGTCTTATAGTTGGTCCTTCAACTCTGGTAGTAACGGAGCTATTGCCTAGTGTTACCAGCAGCGCGTCCCTGCTGCATGCACGATGTCAGCTGCATCAGGATGGTGGTGGCCATGTAACGCTTTGGACGTTTTCTGTGCGTGGCAGCCGGGATTGATTTCTCCTGGGGGTGTTGCACTGCCTGTTGTGCATCTTCTTGTGCGCTCGGCCGCACAACAAAACACGGATTCCTGGTGTGCAGCGCGCAGCTCACCTGTGCGTGACCGAGGGTGACTGCTGCGCAGCGCTGGATCGCGGGAGCACGATGCCGCGTTCCCTGCTGCAGGGTTGCTGCCGTGGGAGGCACAACTCCGGCCGCACGCTTGCTGGGCCCGGTGCAGAACGGCTGGTGCAGGGCCAGCGCTGCGCGGGCCTTCACTGCACACCGTGCCCGGTGCAGGGTGACTG
>NW_009212165.1:0-462 GCF_000690835.1 Fulmarus glacialis
CCTAATCACTGCCTAATTACCGCTCATCACCCCTGATTATGCCTAATTAGCACCTAATTACCTCCTAATCACCCCTAATTACCACTCATCACCCCTAATTACCGCCTAAACGCCCCTAATCACCCCTAATTACTCTTCATTACTCCTAATTACCCTTAACTAACCCCAATCATCCCTAATTATCACTAATTAATTATGCCTAATCACCCCTCATTGCTCCTAATTACCCCAATCACCCCTAATTATGCCTAATCACCCCTAATTACTTCCTAATCACCCCTAATTACCGACTAATTACCCGTAATCTAATCACCCTCATCACTCCTAATTACTTCTAATTACTGCCTAATTACCACTAATCACCCATAATTATCACCTAATTACCCCTAATCACCCCTAATTATCCCTCATCACTTCTAATTATCCCTAATTATCTCTCATTAATCACCCTTTAGCCCCCTA
>NW_009212166.1:0-69925 GCF_000690835.1 Fulmarus glacialis
CTTCCTACCCTCAAGCACATCAACACTCCTGCTCAACTTGGTGTTGCCTGCAAACTTACTGAGAGAGCACTCAATCCCCTCGTCCAGATCATTGATAAAGATATTGAACAGAACTGTCACCAATACTGAGCCCTGAGCGACACCCTCGTGACCGGCCGCCAACTGGATTTCACTCCGTTCACCACAACTCTCTGGGCCTGGCCGTCCAGCCAGTTTTTTAACCAGCGAAGGGTATGCCCGTCCAAGCCATGAGCAGCCAGTTTCTCCAGGAGAATGCTGTGGGAAATGGTGTCAAAGGCTTTACTAAAGTCCAGGTAGACCACATCCACAGCCTTTCCCTCACCCACTAAGCAGGTCATCTTGTCACAGAAGGAGATCAGGTTAGTCAAGCAGGACCTGCCTTTTATAAACCCATGCTGACTAGGCCTGATCACCTGGTTGTCCTGTACGTGCCGTATGATAGCACTCAAGATGATGCTCCATAACCTTTTCCAGCACTGAGGTCCGGCTGACAGGCCTGTAGTTCCCTGGATCCTCCTTCCGGCCCTTCTTGTAGATGGGCATTGCATTTGCTAACTTCCAATCAACTGGGACCTCCCTGGTTAGCCAGGGCTGCTCATAAATGGTGGAAAGCAATTTGATGAGCACTTCCACCAGCTCCCTCAGTACCTTTGGGTGGATCCCATCCAGCCCCATAGACTTGTGTATGTCTAAGTGGTGTAGCAGGTCGCTAATCATTTCCCCTTGGATTAAGGGGGCTTCATTCTGCTCCTGTCTTCTGGCCGAGGGGGCTGGGTACCCCGAGAACAACTGACCTTACTATTAAAGACGGAGGCAAAGAAGGCATTAAGTATCTCAGCCTTTTCCTCATCCTTTGTCACTATGTTTTCCCTCACATCCAATAAAGGATGGAGATTCTTCTTAACCCTCCTTTTGTTGCTTATGTATTTACAGAAGCATTTTTTATTGTCTTTTAGGGCAGTAGCCAGATTAAGTTCTAGTTGGGCTTTGGCCCTTCTAATTTTCTCCCTGCATAACCTCACGACGTCCTTGTAGTCCTCCTGAGTTGTCTGCCCCTTCTTCCAACTCTCCTTTTTTTCTTGAGTTCCAGCCAAAGCTCTCTGTTCATCCAGGCTGGTCTTCCCTGCTGTCTTGTCTTTCAGCACATGGGTACGGCCTGCTCCTGCGCTTTTAAGATTTCTTTCTTGAAGAATGTCCAGCCTTCCTGGACCCCTTTGCCCTTCAGGACTGCCTCCCAAGGGACTCTCTCAACCAGGCTCCTAAACAAGCCAAATTCTGCCCTCCGGAAGTCCAAGGTAGCCGTTCTGCTGACCCTGTTCCTTACTTCTCCGAGAATTGAAAACTCTATCATTTTGTGATCGCTATGCCCAAAACAGGCTCCAACTGTCACATAACAGACTCCAACTGTCACATCACCCACAGGTCCAGCGGGGTGCCTTCCCTAGTTGGCTCCCTCACCAACTGTGTCAGGAAGTTATCTTCCACACGCTCCAGGAATCTCCTCGACTGTTTCCTCACAGCTGTATTGTATTTCCAGCAGACATCTGATAAGTTGAAGTCCCCCCCAAGAACAAGGGCTAGCGATTGTGGGACTTCTCCCAGCTCCCTATAGAATATCTCGTCTGCCTCTTCATCCTGGTTGGGTGGTCTATTACAGACTCCCAGCAGGATATCTGCCTTGTTGGCCTTCCCCATGATTCTTACCCATAAACACTCAACACTATCGTCACCATCATTAAGCGCTAGACAACCAAAACACTCCCTAACATACAGGGCTACCCCACCACCTCTCCTTCCTTGCCTATCCCTTCCGAAGAGTTTATAGCCATCCATTGCAGCACTCCAGTTGTGTGAGTCATCCCACCATGTTTCCATGATGGCAGCTATATCATAGTTTTCCTGCTGCACAATGGCTTCCAGCTCCTCCTGTTTGTTGCCCATGCTGTGTGCATCGGTGTAGATGCACTTCAGTTGGGCTATTGATCCCGCCACCTTTTTTGGGGGAGAAACCCTAATTCTTATGTGACCATTCTCAGGCACTTCCGTGGTTTCTAACACATCCATAACCCTTGTGTCTTTTCTGCCACATGGATCTCCATCCCCTACCTCCACTGAGAGGGCAGACTGAAGGACCTCACTAGCGCACTGTCCCTCAAACATTGGCGTGCTGCCCCCAGGCTTATCTCTAGTGAGCCTGGGTTTATCCCTTTCCCCCTTCAAATCTTCAAATGAAGGCACAGCATAAATCATGGTTCTATATAGCATTTTTTTTATCATTTTACCAGCTGGGAAATGTCATAGAATGGTGAAAAGGACTTGCTTTTGTTACACTCTGAGTCACAACCTCTGAGTTATAGTTGTCAGCTGCCTCTCCGAGATCTACTTCTACAGAACTGCTGCTTGCTCTACTATTCCCTGTCTTACTTGTGCAGTTATTCTTGCAGAAGTACAAAGTTTTCATTTGTACGTGTGAAACTTCATCCTGGTTTTTGCACCCTTTCTACAATATTTCAGGGTAGATGAAATTCTAACTTGGCAGCCCTTCCCAGTTTGACTTATCATGTTTCACATAATGTATTATTTGTAGTCTCTACTCAATCATCTAATGAAAACAATGAATAATACCAGACCTACCTTAGACCCCATTTGACACATCTGTCTGATTGGAAATGCAGACCACTGATAACTACTCTCCAAGTATTGTTCTTCCAACAACTGTGCATTCACTTTACAGTAGATTCCTTTCTTAACTACATTTTGTCTGTTCTTATGAGTGTATCATCTGAAACAGTGTAAAGCCTGAGACAGTAATGTATGACATCTGCTGTTTTTCTCCTGTCCACAAGACTTGCTACCCTGTCATAAAAGTAAATCCGCTTGTTCTGACATGATATGCTTTTGACAAGACCACCCTGGATGCTATTCACCTCCTTGTGGTCTTTCAGTAACTTTTTTTTTTTTTCTCTAATAAAAGTTCCTGACTTCTTGCAGCAACTGAAGTTAGGATAACTGGCCTACCAGTCTTTGGAATTTCTTCTGTCTTCCACAATTTCTCAGAAAAACTTACTACTAATAGCTACGAAATTACTTAAGCCAGTCCTCTGAGTATACTAGAATGAATATCCTCAGGTGATCCCATTATGAAATGACTGCGCTTATCTAAGATTTGAATTTGTTCTTTTCTTATTTTACCCTGAATTGTCACCCTACTTTAGCTTCATATAATGCATTAGAGGCACAATGTGGGTGAGAGTGAAAGAACAGATTTCTGAAGGCTAGATTCTGCCAATTTTAAATATGTTTAGTTTCTTACCCATGGAACATTGTTCCTTAATTCAGTGTGACTTCTTGCAGAGTAAGGGAAACACCTCTGAAAGAGATGGAGGGACAGGGGCAGTGCCACAGATGGCACACACAGAGGTGTACCAAGCCAAGCACATCTATACAGAAGGAGTCAGTTGTACACATGGATATAGAAATACACACTTGAAAGAGTGGGGAGAAAAAGTGATCATAAGAACATAAAAACCCAGGTGGAAGGACAGAACAATGTGTGCAAATCTACACAACTATAGCTTACTTTGTGCTGTCTGGCTAGTTTGTACCACTGACTATTTGCAGAACTACCAATAACAAAACAATTTCTTTGAACCTTACCCTCAGAGAGACGAAAGCTTAATCTTACCTGAATTTAGGGATTTTTTAATGCAAACATTCATCTTTAACACAGTCCTCTTAAGCTTCCTTTTAGGCAGCGGGGGAAGTATTTTTGGCACTGGTGATGTGCTTCTGCTTTAGCCATCTACGTTCAGGTGAGATGAATCATGTTCTAAAGCCCTTCATTTCTCTCCATTAACTATAAAGGGGGCATAGACAACTGGCTTGGATAAGAATATCCGTAGTTCATAAGTTAATCTCACGCACTGTTAAAGTCCCGATACTGCTAATGGTTCCATCAAGCCTCACATTCCTCTTGCATATGGCAAGTGTCCATCTAAACACATTGCACTTTTAGCGTTAGCTTCAAGGAAGAGGAGGCTGAGGCTTCCTGTCCTGAGCAACTGGTTGGCCAGATAGAGGACAAATCTGCTTCTCCTGTAGGAGAGGATTAAAGGCCTGTGCTCCTTATTTGCTCCAAACACACACGCACGCGCGCGCACACATAATCACATCTCTGTGTATATGTTACATATATGTATAATTTTTAATTATGTTTAAAGAATTACTTTTCTCACACATGCATACATACACACTGTTCTTAGCAACAGAGAGGAAGTCCTCACTTTCCCTTTTTGTGTATAAGAGCTTCTGCTTCCATCAAGCCTCCTGTCAACACAATTGAACAGAGTATATGTAAACCTCAGCTTCAGAAGTCAGAACTATTTTCTCCCACTTTGACTTTTTTCACACTCTCAGATGTTCCTCACTTCATTTTATATGGATCCAATATCCTTGAAGTTTTACTTGGAATTTCTAGTTTTAAACATAGATTCAGGCTTAGTCAAATCCCTTCAAAGCAAACATGGTAAACAATCACATTAATGTTTTTTTGGGGGAAAATTTCCCTCATTCCCCACTCCCCTCAATTTCTTCAGATTCAACCAAAGTTTGGCCCAGATTAACTTTATAATATAATAGTTTTTGATGAAATTTTCTACTGGTAACAAACATGAAATCTAACAAAATATTCCCAGTGTCTGCTCTATTATAAATCTTTCATATAGCTCTTGTAACATCATATGACTTTGAAAGAGATGAAATTTGCCTCTTGCTTCAAATAAGCTTAAAAGTATTAACAAATGCATTTGTTGCTCACGTCATTAAACACACTCTGTAACTCCTATTAAACCAGTCAAGGGAATAATACCTCCTCTTCAAATTCACTAACTAGCAACAGAATTGCAGAGCCTCCCTCACTTCAGTCTTAAAGTCTAACATGAAACAACTCTTTAAAAAAGTATTCCTGACACCAACAAAATCTACTTCATATCAGCATGCTTTTAATAACATTAAGTGAAACCTTGTCCATGTTCAACTTCAACGCATTAGAATCAAGAGTAATGCCACTTTTAATTAAACTAGGTATTGCAAAGGATCTGTGCTCTCCTACATTTCTCCTTAAAATCTTATTTCATATTTTACCCACTGAAGCATGTTTATTAATAGTGCTACAGAGATTTTGGCAGCAGGGCTTCTTAGATTTTCTAATAACCTTTTGAGCCTAAGATTGCTTCCTTTCATACTCAACCAAATCCTCTATCTTTAAGGAACGTTTCACTTTATTCAAAGCCTTTCTTTTTTTCTTTGACTATCCTTTAATTATTCTTCTGCTAAAAAGTACTGATGAATTGCTTTGCTCCCCACACAATATAGAAATAGCCAAAACAGGCCACAGACATACCCACAGAAAAAGCTTCTTTGTATTGTCTGTGACAGTTTCCATAAATTCCTTAAAATAGAGAGAATAAAAAGAGATCCAGACAACCTTTTGAACTCTATCTTTTCTCTACCACTGTATCAATTTAGAAGGCAGCTGTAGATGAATAAACATTGGAAAATGGTCACTCCACCTCTAGTAAAATCAATTTTATACTGTAAAGCCAACCTTTAATATTTACTCCCAACTTTCTGTGAATTTATGTCGTCTTGATGTTTGAGCATTTAGCAGTAAAACTGTTAAAATTACTCCTTACCCACCATTTCAAGTAGATCATATTATAACCATCCATTATTTTTTCTCCTCAAAACGTTTTTCCTATGGATAGTTTTGCTCACAGCCAAGAATTTGTGTATTAACTTCTTATCATAGTTACCAGTTATGAAATGTTTTTATATGTTTAGAGATAAGTTTATCCTGTGTGTAAATGACATTTTGTTGGTAAGGATTTGCCCTCTTAACAGACAGCTTCTCAATTTAAGTTTGTTTCAATGTAATCATACCATAAACTCAATAATTTTTAATCTTTGATAATGAACAACATAATCAATAGATATATTTATAGCAACTATTGAAAGTATTGACTTATCACTTTCAATTTATTTATAACAATACATTTATTAAAAGTATTAAAATACTGTTAAAATCCTAGTCACTCATTTCCCACTATAAAAATTCTAAGTTTACATTCCAAACCCAGACTCTCCATTCCCTCTTCCATTGCCCAAACCACTCAAGACCAGTTGTAATGCTCTTCTTCACCCCCCTGCATTTTTGGTGAATACTGGCCAGGTTCTCTCTCAGCACTTCTCTAGAACATGTAAATCCTGCCCCTCCCTATCCCCAGGAAGGAGCAATGACAACAACAGTAGTCCAGTATGTCCTCTACCTTCTAGAGATGTGCTCTGTCCCACCTCTGGGCAATTCATGGCAGGAGGAAAAGTTTTCTTGCATTTTGTGCCTGTTAATATTCACACAGGAAAATAGAGACTGAAGATAAAACTAATCACTTCTGTGCTTCAGAAAGTCCATGATGCTACTATTACAGGAAGGAGAGAAAGAAAGAGAGAGAGAGAGAAAGAAAGAAAATAAATAAATAAATAAATTTTAAAAAACCCAAAAACTGATTAATGACTATACTCTAATTCCTAATTAATGATAAATGCTGGAATGAGTTGGAGATTTCTTCCCTTTTCCTTTTGCAGATGGAATCCTTAGGTGGAGGAGAGCCAGCATAATTGTGTTTCACCACCGTGTTACCATCCTTCCCTGTGGGAAGGAAAGGAGCTCCTGAGACGTATTTCCTGGACAAGCAGAAGGACCCCTTCTTAGAGTGTCAAGATAAATATATGTTCAGGTGACCTAAGCAGATGAACAGCCCAACCTCTTGTTGACCCCAAAACACACTGTCATAAAGTTTGTTTAAAACCATGTTTGTCTTCCCCTATGACTCTGCTGTAGATCACAATGACTACAGCATTCAAAATTCAAAAGCTTGAAGACCACCACACTCAGAATACGTTAAGAAAGCAAATGTGGTTCTCTGTATTCTTGAAAGCAATACAGAGAAGGAATGCTTTCTACAAAATGCCAATTTAAAATCTGTTAAGCATTATAATCTCAAACAATGAAATTAAGAACTCAAATGAACAAAGCCATGAGCAACCTGGTCTGATTTCAAAGCTGGCCCTGTTTTGAGCACTGGTTTGGAGTAGAAGACATTCAAAGGTCCCTTCCAACACAAATTATTCTATGATTCCATGATTCTCTAAACCACACATTTATATACTAGTATGCAGAAATGTCTTGCACTATCCTTAGTTTAGGAGCATCATCTCTGGATTTTATATCCTTAAATCTCTATTAAGAAATGGCTTATACAGCTACTCTCTGTTTTACAATGACATTATAAATCATCTTTCCTCTACTTTCAAACTCAACCATGCCCTGACTCCTGGGAGGACAAGAAAAAGAAATAAAACCTATTTCAAAAGAAAACAAAGCACATTGCATGAGGTGGGAATCTCTATCTTCTCTCTTTCTAGGGTTTAAAAATATCAGTCTGCTGCTTCTACATAGAAAAACTGAGCAAATTTTCCATTCTCTCAAAATTATTTCTGGGCTCATGTGACATGATATCATTCTCCTGTGTATCCTAATGGCTTTTCTCATGAGACATAACATTGAAGTCCTGGCCTTAGCTAAAGTGGAAGAGACACTTATTCAGCTTCCAAACATCTGAGTAATGACTCCCTGAAGGAATCATTCAAGGATAATTTCAGCATGAACCCACCTGTTGGTCATGTTGTATATGTTTCTGAGCTCACCAGACATGAAGATCTCTGTTTCTCTAGTTGATAACTCCTTAAGTAAATGCAGATAGTTTTTGTTTTTTTTAAAAAAAAGTTTTGTAACAAGACATGCTAAATAAACAGGATCTCAGACTATAGCTAATTTTAGGCCATTAAAAAGTGCATTTGTTTTTATGCCAGTAATACAGTCATATCTTTTACAGGAAATTGGATTCTTGTTCCCTTGAACTTTCTTTTACCACTTACTCATTATTTGAAATCCTCATTCTCAGAGTAGCTGTGTTACAGCAGAGTCTAGAAAGGTACTGATACACACATTCAGGACTTTTAGCTGTAGCTTCTGGGAAGTAAAACAGGGAATGGAAAAACATCCTGAAGTATGTTTTAAATACAAAAAGGTTTTCAAAGATAAGAATGGAGAGTGCAGAAGTCACAAAAATATTATGTCTGCCACCATCTGCTCAGATGTCTTAAAATCTCTGGAGCTCTTAGCTTCAGGACTTAGAAAAGCCAGCTCAGTCTCAAGTTATTGCTGCTAAATACAGAAAGGCAATATATTACCCAGCTTCAGGACACAGAAAGTCAGGGATGAGCTCCCGTCTAAGGCCCTGATCTGTTGTGTCACTTTCCAGCTTTTTGTGTCTCTATAAACCTTCCAACCCTTTGTCCTTTTTTACTGTAAGTTTGTCAGTGGTAACTTGCTGTCGTTCTTCCCAGTGCCCTGATTTTAGCTGGGATTTCTAGGCACCACTGTAATACAAATAATAGTAATACTGCTTTGTGAATACGTTCCACATATGTAGAAATGTCCCTATCCATCTTTTTTATGCTACTGCACCATTATCAGTTAAGCAAGGTCTGAGCATAGAGCAGAGGATAATAGGAGGAAAAAAACAACTCAGGAAACAAGCAGTGTGCATACAATATGCCATAACTGTTATATTATGCTGGCTTAGGAAGAGAGAATGAAGAGCTTGAATTCAATTCAGGAAATGATAGAGGAACCAGTCGACGTAAGAGTGAGTGGATGTAAAAATAAAAACATAAAAGGTAAGTGATTTTTTGCAGCAAAGTAGAATGACGACTTTCCATGCACATACCATTGACAAATGCCAAGACCATTTCTTATGGTATGTAGCATTAACTGGGCAAAGAAATTTTGTTTGGCCTTAATATTTGTAGTGTGTAAGTAAAAAACATTAGACAAGCTTCTAATGGTGGGAGAAATCTCCAAAAAGGGAAAAAATGGCTGTATTTCTGGATTCCTTCCCTTCTTATGTGCTTTATATTCCATGTGAAACAATGAACATGCAAATTTGATTATTCATACAACAGTCGAGTGGATTTAACAGTAACATGACACCAACATTACCATCTTAAAACCTTTAATGAGTGACTTCACAGTATAATACGCCTGTGAATTAACAAGTCATTCTTACTTTTAATTTCTGCAGTGGGGGTAGCTGAGAACAACTTCTACAAATTACTGATATCTTGTCAGCCTGTCAGGACTTGTCTACATGGGAAATTAGTTCTCAGGAAGCCCAGGTGATAATTTACTGGAAACTGGCTACACTGAGCTAGTGTCTGCACCTGTGCCTGGGTACTCGTGCAGTGTGCAACATGTAAGGTATCTCTGCTTTCAAAGAAGGATAAGGTAAGAAAAATCCATCATACTATGCTAGTTTAGAAGATAGGAATGGAAAGATAGACCAAACTAGCCTGAAGGAGTGAGCTATAGTCTGGAAACCATGCAATTGTTTTAGAGATAAAGTGCATCCATCTACTAGGAAAGCTTTTTAGCCTGGCCATAACCTGCACTAACACCTGTTTAACATTTGGAATGGAATTGGCTTGTTTGTAACCAATTCAGATTACGGACAAAAGAATAAATCTTCATCTGCATCAGTCCTTGTAGATGTACCCTCAGAGTTCATTAAGGGCAAGTACAGGAGGCAGAGGAAAGGAAAGGTAACAAGGCAGAGTACCTAAAATACTATAAATTCACACCTAGTTGTATAGACAAATCCAAATTTATTCCTAAATGCACCAGAGTCCAGAGTCTATGCTTACTGTTGCAGCTGTTGTTCGTTATAGTAGTTAAGGATTTAAATGCTACTTTATCATCGTTACACAAGATGAATTCATAAACGGTTTAACCACAGGCATCAGTGCATCCAGCAGTCTAGTAATATTAAATCATCATATTTAATTCTTCCGATACGTTAGAGAAAAAAAAAATATAAAATAAACTTTCTTTTGTTTCAACTATGAGGAAACCAGTTAAAGACATCTATGGACTAAAACTCGTGTATAATTTCATAATGCACATTTAGGATCAAACTCATGTTTTAACTCAGTGAAAACACTGTTGTTTGATGTCCTGTTGTCTTTGATACTTGCGAAATGAGATTCAGAAGACAAGGAATGGAGACATTTGCACTGATTGAAAAAAAGGCAGGAACTGCAAGACGAGAACAAAACACAAACAATTGGAAAAATCTAAATGAGAAACACAAAAGATGAAAATGCAAATATGATGAGATCTACTCAGCTCTTTTATAAAGTCCTGTGTAGAAGGGTTTTATTTTAATAGTATATTGTTACATGCAAAGAAGTTATATATTGGTTAATAGAAAATTGCTCTATTTAGTTCCATGACTATCAGCATTTCTGACACATAAACAATAAATCATTGCAAATGTATATATGAGCCTTCATAAATTGTGTATTTTGAGTATGTATTCACTCCTCTAAGCAGATAGTAGTACTGTATACTTCATTGCATATCATACCTCGGTACACATAGAAATAAAATACAGTTATAATTAAGAGACATGTGGCTACATCAGGCAGAAACAGGAAGTAATTTTTGTTCTATAAAGAAATCTAAAACAATTTATGACTAAATATTATTTTAAAAATTGGTGTGGCAGAGCAATTTAAATTTTTATTTCATTTAACATACTTACAGTGTCTTTGAAAGTAGTATTTCAAGTTATAATTGGAGACTTTTGTTCCAAAAGCTGAAATAGAAATTGTTGCCATTTAGTAAAAGAAAAAAAAAATCCAGAATTCTTTTTAAGTTCCTCCTCCAGCAAATATGTTTATATGACATTTTCATAGTAAAAATTATTTAAATTAAAAATTATACTTTAGTACACTGAAGTGAGATAGTATTGCTGAAGATGAGACTTTAAAAAGCTGTGAATTTTAGCTAGATTAAACACAAGATACTTCTGTTCACTTTCAGGGCCCATCATGCTTTTCTTCATAATGCTTGTTATCTTATGTCTGGTATCAAAAATGTAATTTCCAACCAACTGATTCTGATGCAAGACAGAATTTCAAAATTCTTCGTAGCTTTCCTTGTGCTTCAGAAAATACTCTGTAAATATTTTTAAAGGTATCTCACTTTCCTGTTATTTAAATTTTACAAATTACCTTAACCTTTTTGATATCAGCCAGTGTCACACTTGTGTCACATGTCAATGTAATATTGCTCCTTATGTTCCTCATTTGTGCACGTGTTGAATTTCTGACATAGTAATCACTGTAATTAAAAATAATTAACTACAGCAATTGTAGTAAATACCAATATAAAAAAAAAATAAATTAAAATAATAATAACAATAAAACTAGTGGATAAAAGTAGTTCTATATTCCATTGTTTTGTAACCTTATAAATGGATAAGAGCCAGAAAATCAGATATTCTACTAATTCAGGATCCTTCAGATTCATACCTACAAAAAGAACTCCCAAAACCAAAATCACATGCAAGATCATAACTGTTGTTAATCTCTTGGGTCAAAAACTGGCAGAGAGGAAGGAGGTAAAGCTCTTCATATATCAGCCTATCAGCTTGCAATTAGATATATGGAGGGAAAACCAAAAGAAAGTCCATAGTGATGATTGTTTCCTATCAATCACAGGTGTTTTCATTTCTGTGGTGGGTAAAGAGTTTCCTATATAGTGGGTATGTGTTTGCACCACAATCAAGAAAAAGAAAACCTGTTTTATAAATTTATGTATGTTGCTCAGGATGCTATTATTAGAACAAGTGTGGGACTTCAGGTTATTCAGCTCTACTGCCTTATTCCTAAATAATAATTCTAGGTAATGGCTGAGAGGACATCCTGGGGGTTTAAGATCAAAGAACATGGAATCGTAATGGAGTTTTCAGAAATGAGAGTGGGATTTAAGTGAGACATACCTGCCAAGATTCATTTATTTTTGGTGGTACTTAGTGCAGGTTGGCTGTACCAGGCATCCCATTGAAACAAATACATGGCTTTCATGTGATAAGACTAACTGTTGGAATCAGCTAGTTATTTTCTCTCCCTATTTTTCTTTTGCTGATAACTCACTAAATACAGAAATTACACTAAGAGAACAACAAAACACTTTGCTTCCCTAAGAGTGTTTATCAGTGGTATAAGTAACTATTATTGGTGGGGTTTTTTTGATTATTCAGAGTTGCCTAACAAAGATGTAAGATAATAAGATATTACCCTTCCTATGGTAAACTGTATAGAATAGCTTTTCTACTGTAGTCTTTGTTAGTCCTGTAGACACTAACCACATGAAAAGAAATAGATTCTTATTTTAGTCTATATTACTATTCTGTTCCTTTAGAGGAACTTGCCAATATCTTACTTATTTGGAAATTGTTGTAATGCACGTAGTGAAATAAGTACTTTTAGAGGGAGACAGTGGAAATTATTTTCTATCTGTGTATGTGTGAAACTGTATGTACACAGTGCTTCTAAAATTAAAGTAAATAGGATATTTGTGATTAGAATTTTGATGCTGGGTACTCGTGTGTTTTCAAACTGTACTAGGGAGAATCTCTTTTGCCTAATTGTAAAATACTCCCATTTTCTAGCTCTGTGAGGTTTTCTAGCCCATCTACTTTTAGGCTGATTTTTGCTCTGAAGCCTTCAGGTTTATATCTCATCTAAAAATAATTTGACTCTATCTAGTGGAATCATGAACGTTCTCATTATCTGTATAAATACTGAATGCAATTCAAAGCCTACAATGCTTCTGGCTTCAGCAATTTAAAACCATAACACAATTAAGGAGAAAGTTACTCACTTTCTTTGAAATCATTGATCAGCTGGGTATTCTTTGAGTGTGATGGGATATGTAGACACAATCATTTCCATTTTTTTGCACTCAGATGGCAATGTTTTGGTGGTAATTATATTCTAACTGTGTAGTTCGTTATTGAATTTCTTTACTTACTTTTGATACATTATTTTTACTCCAGGGTACTTTTATCTGTTCAGACTTTTTAATTCATTATTTATTGTTATATTGTTATATAGCAGCATTGTTAGACTTACGTTAATTAAATTCTATGGTTCTTATAATAAATTCAAAGTTTTATAATAGGAAGAAGCAACACATAGCAGTAAAGAATACTACTACACTAGGAGAGTTAAAATTAAACTGAAAGCACATTGTTCCTTAGTGTCTAATCTGCTAAATCTTTAATGTTTTTCCAGACAGCTTGGTTAAAACTTAATCCATTAAAAAGCAGTGTAGTTCAGAAACTTACAATTAGACAGGCTGATAGTGTTAGTATACTTATTAAGTTTATTTCTTGCAGCTGCTCTGTTTGAAATTCCATTTGCTTCTAGAACAGAATCTGGGATAAGAACACAAAGATCAATAACTGATAGATTTACAATTTGCAACAATAATTGATTGGAAAAGAGGAATATAAATAGACTTGTGCTCCTGTTAAATACTACCAAAACATTAATAAAATCGATCACAACTTCACAGCTCCCAATTCCCTTCCATAATTAAACCTTTCGAGACACATGCTCACTCTTTCTCTCAGTGGGCACAGATAAAAAACCCAGAGAAGGAAAAAAAGTATCTTGTTTTCATTTCTTAGCTAAATGATTGCTTCATTCACTGCAGGAATGTGGAGTTTCCGGACCAGCTGAAGAAATGGTGCACTGGGAATTACCTTCTAAAGCTCTCCTCCCTGCGGTAAGTTCTCTCACAGGGATTTCTTCCCGTTACATTTGGTTCAGCATGTCTGCAAATGGGTGAAAGCTTATGTGTAAAGCCAAGGTATGGCTGTGTAATCTCCTGAATAGAAGGTCGGTGTCTAAGCAGCTTTAGCAGCATAAAAGTGTGTCTATGCCTTCTCTTACAAACTAGAGTAACTCATGCAGTTACTGAATCAAGCAGCAGCAGCAGCGTGGCTCTGCTAGTATGATGCTGTGCCTGAGTGGGTAAACCCTACCCCTTACCTGCTGTTGGAGCTATAGTGAGTGCGTTTACAAATTTTCTGACCAGTGTAGACAGACTGAATTTGTGTCTCCCTAAAAAAGGCCTGACAGATATATCTTTAATCTTACTGAAAGCTTTTGGGCTATAGGAGCTCTGGAGATTACATGAACTTTTCAAAATAAGATGTATGCTCCAATATTAGCTGAATATAGAGGAATAGATTTGTGACCTTGTTAGAACCTTGAGTTCAAATCCAGTTATATGATGGTAGACATTATTTTTAATGGCTACGTCTGTTTTAGTTTGAGATTTGACTGTGTAAGCTTATTTTAGGAGCCTCAATTAACTAATTAATAGTAAAGATAATGATCTTTTTCTCTCTTCAAGTGTGACTACAGGGCACGATGAATGCAACTATGTTATTCTAATGAAGAATACATGTCTACTTGTTTTGAAATCAATGATTCTTGTCAAAAGCATAACTAGTATATTTTAATTAGTATTGCAACAACTACAAGTAGTGTCTGTATTCAAGAGGGCTTAATACGTCTTTTGAATCCAGACCATGCTAAACCTGAAAGCTAGAGGCTTAATATCAAAAGTATGCTTGATACTTTGAATAATAGAGGTATGTTGATAAATTTTGCAGATGTGAACTCTGTAAGAACATACGGTACAAGGTTTTGGAAAAAAATTAGTTTATAAAACCACTTTGGAGGCAATTTCACTGAACTGAGGAGACTTCAGTGGTTGGATCTCAAGATATATATACATGTATATATAATGGGAAACAAAGTTCTGTCAATTTAATGGGAGTTTTTTGAAAGGACAAATTTTAATTTCTCATTTTGAAATGCTTTTCTTTTTCTAATGACTTTTCATTTCCGTAGGTTTATATTTTGTGTTGTTGAAACAATATGCTATATTTCTAGCTTAAAGCAGACCTTTCAGAGTCACCTGTAGTGATCCACTATATCAAATTTTCTTCTTGGAAAACGAGGAATTTTGGGTTTTAAAGATTTTCCTAACTGGAAAAAATAAAGAAATATTTAAGGATCCTTTTCAAACTGGAATTGTCATTCTCTATGCCATTATCTAAATCCGTCAGTTCATAATAGTCAACTGCTTCCAGCAGAAAATATGTTTTGATGCCTACTACGAAAGGTGATAGTGGATACCTGATCCCAAAATGAAATGTCATGTTTGATTGCATCACATCATGTTAAACTGCATTATATTCAGCAAAAAATAGGGTGCAGTGTTAGACAATATCAAGTTAGAGCTAGCAATAAGTGTTTTTCTTACCTCTCCATACATTAGATTTCCATTAGGTTTATGGTACTGTTGTAGTTAGAGTAATTTCATGAATCGTTTGTTCCGATCCTTTTCTGAGTGATAGACATAAAGCAGACAGCAAGCTGCCTGCCCACAGTGCCTGGTATGTGCTCACATTATGATGATTATTCACTATGAGAAGTCCAGCAGTCCTCTAGTGTATGCTGTACACTCAACAGAGTCTCACTTCTCATGGTCACCCACTTTGCATGACAATGTAATGTAGGCACGTCTACTGTCTAGACAAAGACACCTCTGAATTAGAGCCATACGCATCTTTTATTAAAAACATCTCCTCTGCAAATATAGAAGATGGTAATGATGACATCTGATGACAACATCTGATTTTGATGTGGTCTTAGAGCATCAGCCTTTTCTGTCTTCTTAAGAAAGCTTCTTGTTCTTTACAGGAGATAATCTGATTCAGGAAGCTACCAGGATTTTATACAACCACCTGTTTAGATCCCATTTGATACAGTAAATAAAGAGAGCTCTGCTGCTAGTTGAAAGTTCTAAAGTTTCTTTTAAAAGCTTGCTGTAAAAGTTTAGGAAGAGAAAAACCTTTAAACTTATTTCTCTTCCGCCACCTTCTATTGCTCGGATGAAAGGGATGAAAGTAAGGGGAATTGGCAGCAGAAAAGTGTATTTGACTGGGGCATTTTATGGGGTTTTACTATCTGTTTAATCCTGGTACTTTCTTCTATAGCTCTATCTGCAAGACTTGATTTTTCATTTTGTAATACAATTTTGTAGAGAAAAAAATTTGTAGAGATAATGAAGGATGTATTCTCAGACATACACTTCTGAGGAGACATGACCAGAGGAAGAGCCAGTGTAAACTACTAAAGTGTTACAAAGAATGTGCACTATTATGTCTTGCCAAACTAATTGAAAATTGAGGACACACGTTATCTCCCAGGATGAAGCCATGGAAAAGAGTCTTTCTCCTTCTGTGGGCAGTACTCCGATGGAAGAAATCGATCTTGAGTAAGTGAGAATTTGATTTTATGAGCAGCTGATTAAAAATACTTTACTGTTGAAATGTTCTAAAAGGTGGGTTAACGTCATACTCCCCATTTGACTGACTGGTAAACTGAACAGCTGTGGGATTAAAAGCTGTGCTCAAGAATCTTCATTGCACAGACCCTAAAGCTTGAACCCAACTGAAGTTGAGTTCTCCAGTATATGTACTGAGCTCCTTAGAATAAAGGGAACATTGTCCTGTAAACAGAGATACTCCTCAGGACAAAATCTAGTGTAAACTCAGAATAAATGTTATACTTGTGAGCAGATCAAAATTTTGGGGCTTATAATTTATCTTCATTCATCTTCATTGTGCCAGTTACAGATAGTTGTGTCTGATTGATACACAAGTGAGGCAGTCGCAGTCCTGTGGAGCACTGAACAGATCACTCCAAGTAGCTGTTTCCCATGGCATAGGTAGTACGGGAAAGAAACTAGATTGGTACACTATTCCCAGACCATAACACACTGATAAAACACACACTGACAAAATACCTTGGGCATACGGACAGAAAAGGTTTGAACTGACTAAGAGATGCTGCGGTTTGGATATGATGTCGAACAAATGTGCATGGACACATTCTGGGTTTGATCCCTGGGCAGAAGAAGATGCTGAGGGAGGCATACAGGTTATTTGATAAGACTGAATGGTCAGCTTCTCTATCTGTGTCTCTGTCTGTATTTATTTATGGATATACTCCAGATGATATGCTTTCAAGCTTTGCTATAGTAGACTAAGCACCAACTAGGGAGAAAAATTATTGAAGTTAAGGGATACTACTGGCACAAGAACAATGGGTATAAATCAGATCTAAAATCTACTTGAAAGTAAGAAGAAACTAACTACCTATTACAACAGTGATGTGCTGGAACACCTCAGTTCCTGCCATAGGAGGAGAAGGAAAAGCCTAACTGTTTCTTTAACTAAACCTGACAAGTTTATGAAGGGGCTACATGATGCGAGAGCTGGGGACTGCATTCAGTTCTATCAAAAGTCACTTCCAGTCCTGTGTTTGTGTTATAGGTGTGAGTTACTGCGTGAGGAGTTGTCACCAGTCATAAAGAAGATCAAGAATATTTAGCTCTGGTTTCTGATTTAGCTCTGTCTTCAGTAGGCAACACCAACTAAGAAGGCAGATCTGTGAAATGAAATAATAGGGAAAACTTACACTAGTCAGTATGAACTGCATCTTTAACAGTCTTCTGATTTTTGTTCTTGAATTTTATTATAATTTTTAAGCTTGATGTTCTGGGATATTTTCAAATGCTGCAAAAACTCCTATTCATTGCTCTGCAATTATCTGATATGTTGGCTATAATACAATAGATAAAAGGTCCATCTGACTCCCTTTAAAATATTTTAGGAAAATATGGATACTAAAATCTGGTGTGAAAGAATTTTAAAGACTTCTTTTTCTTGGCTGATATTTGAAATTATTTGTTTGTGCTTTATCATTTATTTTTAAAGGCAGGAAGAACTATTGTCTAAATCACATACCTCAAATATTTTCATAAGTTTTCTGTAGAAAGAAGTCTAAGTTACAGTGAGACATAAATAAAATGCTAAAAGATTCAGGATTTTGAATTTGTGTAGAGAAGCAGCGGCCCTAGAAGAGACCTGGACTCAAAGTGCAGGAAGATAGTAAGATGCTAGAACCAGCTCTCCAGAGATGAATTTTTGACACCTTTGACTCACAAGTTACTATTAATTTAGACTGCCAATCCCTGAGGCAGCTGAAAATCACATTAGCAGTATTAAAGATGGTGGAATTATACCTTTTAAAAAAAAAATTCTGTACACATAGCCTTAGGTTATTGCCATGTGATACAATGACTTGATCTATAAATGTATGCCAAAAGATCAAACTGATTTCTGTGTATATTCAGGGGACTGATGAGAAAGCTTATGTCATGTGATGTTATAATCAAGGAGCTCCATAAGCAAAAATGAGGATAAAGGATGAACAAATTTTGAGAGTTTAAAGACATTGCTTCACAAAGGTAAGTGAACTAGACCATTCCATTGGAGGCCTTCATCATTCAAGATAGGAGCTGATCAGATTGCATTTGTTCCTAGAACAAGTCAAATGCAACAATTACCTAAGACTATTGCTAAGGCATTTAGAAGAAATTCAGCTTTGCTTGCTGCTATGAAAAGGAGAAAACCCTCACTAGTTAACTATACTTGTAGTCTTCATTTTAAGAAAAACATTTCTGGAATCCTCCAAATATAATTTTCTACTTAAAAACCATATTCTCTTTTTGTACTGATTGTGGAATGAATTCATATTATCAATTGGTGTACTCATTTGGAGAGAGGAAAATAAAGTGGACATTCAGAAAACAAAAAAATTTTTTAAAAAAAGTGGCCCATTGCTGTAAAGTGAATATTCCTCAGCAGTGTAATGATATTCAGGAGAATGAAATGAATTATCTTCAGAGGTTACATTTTAAATATATAAATTTGAAAAGTGCATAAAGACCTAAGGAAAAATTCAGGGATCATTATGCTGTATTTTATATAACTATATATTACAAAAAAGGGAGTTCCAACCCTATGTCAGAGGCAGCCTTTTTGATAACTTCAGTGGTAAAAGCATTTTACCTGCAGTCTCTATCCTGATGGGTTTATAAACAATAAAATAGTTTAAGAGGAAATAACATGGCATCCTTCTTATTCTATTTTTTGCTCTCTTCACAAGATAAGCCTCATCTTTATGTAAACTTATTGCAGGAGTGACATACTGAGATACATATCAGTGAGATGGTTAAAGTTTCACCAGCATAAGACAGAGAAACAATAAACACTATTATATTGTGTATCTTTTCTTTGGCAGTTCCACGGATTGATGGCAATCCCTTGTCAAGCAAAAGGACAGTACCTGAGTATAGGGTCGTCTCTGTCAAAAACGTTACAAAGTTTAACCAGTCATTAGAAGTGACCTGAACATACATACAAGATCTGATATTTGTCAGGATAGAAACTTTGACAAAAGAAATTGATATTTTTGGGATGAAGGACCAGCTACTGTGTATGGTTTATATAGGTGTATAGATCTTGAAGAACATTCACAGTCATAGGTGACCAATAATAGTTGGGATTGCTGGGTTCCTCTAACTACCAAAAACAAATTACAGGAGAGATTGTGTGGTTTGTTTGTTGGGTATTTTTCTTTTAAAATATGAGATATAGTTGTTCATTTGATGTGATATAAAGTCAGTGGCAAATCTGGGGATATCACAGAGGGAGCTAGAAGCCCAGATCTGCGTCTCCAACTGTTTAGTCACAGGTGTACTCCTACATCCTGTGCTCCTGCCTATTAGAAGTGGAGAGGGTTGCTGAGGGTTAACTTACAGTTGCTCTGTCACAGATAGAGTTGGCAAAAAGCTGCATTTCTTGACAGCAAGAACTTAGGGAATATTCATTGTTCAAGTCAAGACAGCTGATTTGTTTCAGGCTGGCTGGGGGGGGACAGTTGAGCAAAAAGGATATGTAGATACATCTTCTAACTGCTGGGTTTTTTCGCATTTTCTAGTGGTCCCAGTCACCCATCAGACCCCATCACCCATCAGACCCCAGAGTGATCAGCACTGCCAGTTTCCCTACTGAATACTCTTTCTACCTAGCACCCCACTGGTCTGTGTGTGAGAGTATTTACTAAAGAGCTGATGTTGCCTTTGCCTCTGTCTATTGTGGATGACAGTCATCACCACATCCCACAATAGCTTACAAATGTAGACGACCTTTTCTGTGCTGTTACAGGGCAGGCAGAGAGCAATCTCACTTTCACAGTCCTTTCTCAGTCTGAGGATCTCCTATGACAAAGAAAAATGGTGTTCAGGGGTCAGACCTTAAAAGCACTGGTAGAGGGCTAACACTGATGAATCATCACTTTCACTTACAGAAAAAAACTTTTACTGCCTGCTTGATTGCCTAGTGATTTTGAAATCTTACAAACATTTTTATTTTAACTTCTGGTAAGAGAGTTTTTAGACACAAAAGTGCTCTGATGATAGTTTTATGGAATGATTTAGATCATTTACTTTTGTAAGTAACAAACTGAGCTTCTGCGCTCTGTCTCTGTACTTCTAAACATAGTAGGGGAGATGTGTTAATATGATGGCTGATTGGATAACTACAACTTATCACAGGTCTTGCAAATTTAGAACTGTCTGTAAGTGAACTAAAAACTGTACTACAGAATAATCCCACATGTAATGTTCTGATAATTAAACCCCTCTGACAATTACATCATACATTATCAGGATTAGCCAGATCCATTACTCATCACTAGTGCCTTGGACAAAACAAAGCTGGTACGCTAGGGACTGTCAGCTGAGCAGATGCTCCTATGGAAGAAAGCAGCCAAGTGCTGTTTATGTAATACGAGCACCAGCACGCTGCAGAAAGATATTGCTTCAGCTTGCACAGTGTTCCTAGAGTTTAGAAACTAGGAAAGGCAGAAATCTGAAGGCACCATATTGACTATACCATATTTGAATACCGATTTATTTGCATGTTCTGCTTCACTGCTATAATTATGCTTTGCTGAAACCTTTTTTTTTATGTATATAAATCACACAGCTTTGCATTTCTTCTGTTTATAAAAATTAAAGACAATAATTCACAGAACACAGAAGAAAAAAAGGAAGAGTGTTAGTTATTATAAAGGAATACTATGTTAATTGAAGGAGTTTATATTGAAGACTGGAGTTAAAAATAAAATGTATAGAGACATTTTTACTAGCACTTCAGTGCTGTTTTTTTTTTTGTTGGTAGTGTTGTAGGTTTTTTGTTGTTGTTGTTTTTGGTTTGGTTTTTTGTTGTTTTTGTTTAAATGGTAAGATAATTGGAAAATCTAGTAATACCAGGAATGCAAAAAAAATGCCCAGGGAAGTGGTTGAATCACCATCCCTGGAAGCATTTAAAAGTCGTGTAGATGAGGCACTTAGGGACATGGTTTAGTGGGCATGGTGGTGTTGGATTGGACTTGATGTTCTTGGAGATCTTTTCCAACTTTAATGATTCTGTGATTCTATAATATTATTTCATATAGCTGTTTCTCCATTCTGCAGAAAAAACTTTCCAAAAAGGAGGTTTCTGAAGATAGAAACTTATTTCCTCACCCTGCTCCCACTACCAGTTTCCTGTCCATGTAAAGACGTGGAAAGCAAAAGTCTGTGTGTAATAAGAATGTCCTCCTTCCATAGTGTTTCACCTGGGCAGAAAATTTCCTAACAGCTTTTCATTTTCTGAAGCAAAATATTTTATCTGAATCCTTGGTAAGGACTGTGGTAAAGCAGATAGGTCTAGGGGACCTGCTCCAGCTAGTGAGTGCTCTTCAGGAACTAATAAAGATTAAGCAGCCACATTTTAGAGATGATGTCTTACTCTGTCTTAACCTGATAAGGCTATGCAGTTCTCTTCACAGAGTAATTGAGGGCTCCACATGAAAGTGGTGGTGGTGGAGGGGGGGTCCCCCTTTTTTTTTTTTTCTTCTTTAAGGCTGTTTTCAGGTTACCATATTCCTTTGGGCTTTAGAGAAATTCCAGAGACATGTGCAACTGCTAACTAGTTGTTAGTTAGTCTTATACTGAGTTGTGTCAGTCAAGTGCAAGCTAAGGAAATTGGGATTTATCTGTATAAGCATTGGACACTGGGAAATTTAGGATACATTCCCTCTTAAAATCTGGAAGACTTTTCAATAAAGTTGTGTCTAGCCCTACAATGGGTGAATCTTTTTATTCTAATGAACATTTTTGTTTTAAATATTTATTGTTTTGTTTGCTACGGTATTGTGATGGCTAGTTATTGCCACTGACATGCACCCTAGGAGTCACACAAAAAAGCAGTAAGTCTGAGCAGTCTGACACGTATGCTTCAGTAGATGATCTCTGTCAGTTTGAGGCCTCTACGTCCTGTGGCAGAATAGGGTCAGGAAAATCTCAGATGCTGCAGTTCTCAGCCTGGTGTCTTTAACGTAAAGCCATCTTCATCTATAGGTTAAACTGACAGACTGTGAACTGTATTGGGTGGAGTGCAGCTTCATGCTTAATTTCATACCCACTTCTGTGGGGGTGATAATCACTAGTAGAAAAATGGGGTAAAAAAATGGGCACAATTTTGCCATTAACCATTGTGCTTTGACAACTGTAGCTGCATTTACAAAACCTCAAATCTTCTTCTATAACTGAAACATCCAGTCATCCACGGTCTTGCAGTTATTATGGAGCTTTCTCCAAGTTTACGGATGAAGTCACTGTGCTCTTAATGAAGAGGTAAGGGTAAGGGAGGGAGATGGAAAATGATCAAATACTCTCAGTTTGGGTAATATTTTGTATTAATGATTGCAGAGTCTTTACTAATTTTATGAAAAGATCCAGTATTACACAACAATGTGCTCATGCTGCTTTTCTTTAAACAGTCTATTAACACTGGCTGAATAATATAAAAGAAGGAAATTTATTTTGTCACTCCATAATGAGTCATCTTATCTGTTTGGTGCTTTTTTGTGGATATTCAGATTATACTAGTTTGGGGTGTGAAATATTCGCAGATTCCCAGGATTATAATCATGTATGATCTGATCAAGTATGAGTGCTTGTCGTGAGTGAGTGCTCATAACCAAAAGTTTATAATTCATCTTTTGTTATTTAGCTTTCTTTCTCTTAGCTAAAGTCACCTGATATTAATTCTTTTCCCATATATGGTGTGCTCTATCTATTTCCATGTTGGGATCTGGATATATGCCTTGGATTCAGTTACATTAAATGCTGCACAAGATCCTACTCTACACCAACATTGGCCCTACTATCTCACACTCTTTTTTGTTTTCATAGTGAGAAAACCCAAATGTACAGAGACTGTAGAAGGATCATCTGTTGTGTGCTTTAAGTATAACCTCAGGTGATCAGTTGATCACCATAGACACGAACGACAAAAGAGAACAGCACACAAATGATCCTTAGTTTAGAAGTTGAACACATTGGGGAGATGAATCACTGACTAATTTCAGCTGCTTTAAGCAAGGCGCACCCTCTAAATTTGATATTTACACTTTCAATAGTCACTGGCGAGAGGAAAACCTCTGCAGAGAGTGATTCTGCCACTCTAGGGTAGGTATCCCAAACAGCTAGAACAAGCCACTTACCTGGATGTGGCTCTCTCACTTCACTGACTATAGGTAAGTCTGGATGATGAACTTAAACCAGGCAACTAAGAAAAGTATCACAGTAGAAATCAAGAACACTTCTGAATGGTTGGCAACAGACATACTTAATGAGATTTCAGTTAAAGCCTGATTTAAAAAGTAAAACAATATTTGAAGCAGGAGAAACTAGTTAGTATCGCAGTGCTGGCCGCAAGTTGATATGCTTGAAAACAGGCTATTTCTACATTGCACAGAGCTGAGGAGAAGGAATATCTATGGTAGGCTACCCTGTTGGCTTAACCATGGACATTCAAGAAATTTGCCTTTGAAACCCATGTTATCTTTTGAATCCCATTTTACAGATAAGGAGACTGAGGCATGAAGAAATTCTGGCACTCTGGAATATTTTTATGAGACTGCTCTTAAATTTTAAGACCACTCCTTTGCAGAATTAGGAATGAATATTCACTGAGTGCACAAAGCCAACAAAAGCAGCAACCTTGCTGCTGAGAAGCTGGCTGCCCCAAGTTCCCTGGCTCGCTCTGGGAAGTGGCTCATCACAGTGTGCCAAGGGCAGGCTGCAAGCTGAAGGATGTCTAAAGAAGTAACATGCTCTTCCCTTGCTTCCTCACTTGTTCCATCGCTTCCTCTGCGTTTTCTAGCTTGATAAAAAACAGGCTTTTTAAAAGGTAAATATAGTTCACGTAGAAGTTAAATTTCCTGGGGCTTCTTTCCATTCAAGCACGACTGCTGTGCTGTGCGTTCACATGCAGCATGAGTTTATAATCTCATTACTTGGCGCAAGCTATGAATAAAGTACAGCTTAGCCAATAGGTGTGGGAAGAAATGCAGTTTAAACCTTTGCTCTTGCTATGGTGGCATCTCCTGAGAAAAAATCAAGCGTTATGTTTCTGGGAAGGACAAAGACAGAATGCATTCCCCTGGCTGTTTGAGACGATCCCATGCCAACGTGTGGCAGCACGTGGCACTGGCCAGCTGCAAAAAGGGGTCCAGGCACCAGCACGATGCTCCCAGAGAGAGTCTTGCTGCGCTCTGCACCTCACCTCGCTTCCGGCTGTGCTTACGAGACACAGTCAAGCCCAATTAAAAACATGACTGGGGAGTGTTGCCTGAAAGAGCAGGTTAGTGCCTGGTTGCTAATTATGTGGTAAGATTTCTTTTTTTTTCAGTGGTTAATTTGTTTCACAGAAAGCAGTCTGTGCGCACAAGTGTGAATGCTTCTGTGTGTATGCGGAGGAAATACTGCTCTAAAAATCTTTGTATTTCTTTTTCCTCTTTGCCTCTCTTAGTTCTCCAACAGTAAGTTATACTCATTTAACATCTTTATCATAACTCAGATTTGCACCAGCATCACCCACAGAATTTCTACTTTCTTGCACCAAGGCTGCTTTATACTCCTGGTGCTCATCTGTGGAGGTCACTGTGGGCCTCACAGTCATTTAGCTGTATGTTAATCTTGAATCCTTCAGCAGACTCTGGACCGTTATGGATAATTTTCTTTTTATTGTTGTTCTTTAATTAAACAGAAAATGATAAATTGTTTATGTCTATTGTGCAGTCTACAAATACTCACTTCCTGGTTCATTACCATTATTATATGACATATGAAAAGAATGGAAAGGAGTAGATTAATGGAGCTGCATGCTGATCACAGTTTTCTTCGGAAATCTCAGACATCTGCAGTCTGACAGCCATTCAGGGACTGCTATCTGGCCTCATCAGATGTCTCTGAGCTGTGACCAAAACCCAGTGGCTTTTTTTTTTTAACAACACACTTTTCAAAATTATGCATTAAAGAGATTATTGATCATTGCTGTACGAAGTATAATAAATGACAAAACTACTTAATTCCATTAATGTGAAAAAGCTAATAAGATACAGGATGAGATCTTTAGACAAAAGAAGAGCAAAACTGCCTTCTACAAAGCACATCAAGCATTAGTCAGAAGAACTGTAGCCACAGCGCAAAATTCCACTTTCTCTGATGTAGGAAGATTGTGGGGAGCAGCAGTGATTGCAGGACATTTATGGCTCTTTGAAGGCGCTCTCCGCAGTCAGAAAACACTTACCTACCTTTGTATTCTGCTTTTGACTTTTTGCCTTCCACTCTTATCAGGCATGCTCTCAGCCTTTCTTCTGTGGGTGGATGAACTTCTGTTGGTTAGTTTGCTCTCACATGTGTTATTCTATTGAATACTGGTGGTGTGAGTTTCCACGGCAGAGGTATTCACATCAATGCAAAGGGAGTATAAAACGTTACTGTTTTGACTTGGTCATATTTGTTTCATCCTTGTGTAAATGAAAAAAGTGGAAAAAGAAGCCCAAAAGTTGCAAAATTAAGATTTTTAACAGGGATTAGCATATATGTGCAGTGGTACATGTTTTTCTAACATGTGGGCATTGACCTGCTTTTCTTTCCTTCTTTCCCTGTTTTGTAAAAGTATTTCCATCACTAATGTGCCTCTGTTTCTGGGCCTGCCAGTGGCAACTCCAAATGGTCCATTAACTGTGAAGTCAGTTGTCAGTTCTTCTCTCCTGCCTCTAGTTCGGCACACTTCTAAGTGACTTCCTTCATTGATTGCACAGTGATTCTGCACTGTGGAAATGAACCTTGGGGTCACATATCTTGAGGTTAATTCAAACTATATAGTATTTTCTGTCAGAGAAGTTGGCATATTTTTTCAATAGAAGCAGGCTGGTAACATAAGCCTGATGATGATCTGCTATAATAGCAAATGTCCAGATTCATGTTTAAGCTGAGATGGACGAAATAAAGGTCAGGATTATGCTGGAGGGAATATGCATTCAAATAGGTCTTTTTGAGCTTAAGGGACCATGATTGTTGGATAGGCATGTCTTTTTGTTGTGCAGCTTGAAGATATAATATGGTGTGTTTGATTACATTTAGTGGCTGCTTAATGTTTATGGGAAAGGTGAGAATAAAATGCAATTTTAGTTTCTTTCCTTGCCATCTCAGATCTTCTCTATACAGTTCCATGGTTCAGAGTAAGATTGTTTCTTATATTTAAAGTAGCGCATTAGAGAGCATTGCACCATGCTCTAGAGCTGATAGAGAAATAAAAGCAGTATCTTGCTATCAGTGGACTCTACAGTGGTTTTCTTCCCTCAGATGATAGTTCCTTGAACTTACTGATTTTGTGCTGCTTTTAAACTTCTTGTCTTTCTCCACATTCTATATGTGCCTCCGTATAGGATGTATCTTTGTTCTCTTTTTTCCAAAAATGGTTTGTAATGCTATTGCATGCTTTCCCCAATGCAGCAGGGAAATGACTGAATTTTTACTGGTGAAAAATGATTCCTGTGTACACTTGATGCTGCAATTCATTATTCTACTGTCAGTTTGGTTTGTTTTTCACTCTAGGCCGCTGTTTTCTTGATTGCTTAAAGCTTGCAAATTACTCTGTTCCCAAGATCTACTGTAAAGTGAACAAAAAGTTAAAGACAACAGGGACAGAAGTCAGTTCTGGCACAAGAGCTAGGCAGCAAGATTTTCTCCCTGGTATGGATAGCAGTGATACTTTTTCAATAATTGGATCAGGACTTGGTATTGCCTGGGCTGTCTGTAAATCAGGCTGTATTGAGTAATTTTCTGAAAATATTTCAACTTTAAAATAAAATACTGAACTTCAACTGTTGTGATATTTTCCCAACATGTATGCGAAAACATATAGAAAACTTTGAAAAGCTGAATGATTTTGTATTTATAGCTTTCATGTTAAGTACAGAGGAGATAGGTACTATGGGAAAAAAAATATTCACATTAAAACAAACAAACAAGAATATTTTTCCCCTATCAGTTATTTTTGCTTCACTTCCAAATGCTTGTACAAACATAAAGAAATAGGCAATCTCTTCCACTTGTAATTAGATATTCTAAATATTATTGTATTAAATATTATGTATGATTATATATTGCATATACAACAACAACAACGGCAGCTTGTTTAGAATGTTTTTATTTTCTCCTCATGTTCAGCGCTCTTTAGGAAAATGTGCTCTAATTGAGTTGGAAAAAAATCTCTTTCCCACTGGTGATAGCAAAATTTTGGAAGCTGTCAAATAGCTAAGAAGAGAAAATTCGTCCATGAAAACAGCTTTGCTCAAAAGATTGTTTTAGTCCTAGCCCATGGTCTTTCCTGTTCCTCCTACTCTGACTTCCCACAGGATATTCCTGTCTCAAAGACTTACTTTAAAATCAATAAATAAGCACCATTGTAAGTCTTCATTTGAAAAACAATTCATGGAATACAAGAATGCATATTTATTTAACAAGAGTCAGCAGTACACTTCAGGTTATTTTGTTCCTGCATACAACATTTTTCATTAGCAGGGACATTCAGATCACAAAGGTGTCACTGCACAGTGTTATGCACAATTGATTACATTTATCTGCTGTCTGTTGAAAGTTAATACAGTTCATCTAACTGTAAGCATTGCTCAATGATGTACAGACAGAATCACTATAGTTTCAAAAAAATCCACCTCCTAATGAAGTAAATGATCTTGCTGTGTTCTTTTGCTCTGAATTTTTGTCTGCTTTAGAAAGGTTGTTATGACCCATGATATTCATGGGTAACTAACTGAGGCACAGAGAATGTCTCACCCAAAGGTGCTACTCCAAATGGTTTCATCCTTAGGTACTTTTCCATTTTCATTTCAAGTAAAAATTGTTATATAGTTAATCCAGGACTTTCACCTAATATGTTATTAAAGGTGGGGAGAGAGTGCCAGAAATAAGGACTTCTACTCTTTAGCTCAGGTTGTGTTTTAACCGTTGTCCGACATATGCAGTATAGTTTACAGGAAGACATGGCTATTTCTTTGGGTTCTATAATTGAAGACTTCAGAATACACATATACTCAAAAAAAAAATCTCCTAGTTACTGCTGTTTAATACTAATGCAAATTTCACTTTCTAGGTGCTTAAAAGCTGGAATTATAAAGCCCAGTCCCTGCTGAAAATACATGTATACTTGAAAAACAGTGATGCTGTAGGGTATAAGGTTGGCTTCATCTTTTTTGTGAAGGTGAGTTTGCACCCTTTTTGTTCCCCATGGCCCCTTATTTTATTCAAACTTATGTGTCTTGCTCCTGGAGTCCGTATTCTCCTTGTGGGAATATACTGAAAATGTTAAATGTAATCTGATTTTTTTTTTTTTTTTTTTGGCATGACACTTAAACCAACATTTTTCTCCAGAGTTTTGAAAAAGCCTTTTTTTTTCCTTTTTCTTCCCCAAACAATTTGGTTATTTCACTGTGCTATTATTCTATCCATAATCTGTTTCTCCTTCTCTAAAACTGAACCATCAACTAAGAAGAAAACAATCTCAAACCTCTGCAGGGAACATATAATGCAAATGACCAGTTTGTCTGTCATTCTCATGTTAAAACAATCTTATCACATTTGGGTTTGCTAAAGCAGCCAAATTGTAGAATATGAGTTAATCATACAATACGTGTTGTGTGAAGCTATCCATACTCTAAATTTTCTGAGTAATAACATAATTGAATTTAGTTATGATAGATAGACTCAAGAAAACAGTATTATCGGTGAAGTAGATAGATAGTTTTGTCTGCATCTTCATGAATTTTCAGAAGATGATATCAGAAGGATTTATTCTTATCTGACAGCACAGATCTGGTGCTGATGTCTAATTTTTCTACATATACAACATCTTTTTTACAGGTGTGTTGCTAGGTTATGATAATATATGCAAAATTACTTCTAACTAGTTAGGTACCAAGAAGTAGTGTTCATGTATGATGACTGTAGGGTCAGATTCTGATCTCCCTTATACTTGCTGGCATATTAAACTTAACAAGGATGACTAGGTATAACCAAGGTTAAAATGTCTTGTGCTTTTAATTTTTTTTTTTTTTTTTGACACTTTCAAATACTGGCTAAGCTATTTGTTAAATTTAAGTAAGCTTATTAGTGTGAGGTGATATGCAATGTACTGTAGATGAGGATTGGGGGGAGACGCAAAGGAATAAATGGCCGTTTTTTCAACACATGACCTGGCATGTGCAGGTGAAAGGGTTGGGAATGGGAGGGGCTCTTCTAGCAAATTTTTGTTTCAAACCTGGTTTAAAGCTGTTTCATACACAAAGATTAATGTGTAGGTCCGTTGTGATCACCTAGTATGACATCCTTTACACTAAAGAATCCATGAATTAATTTCCCTTCCATCTGAAGACTGTCTTTCAAAAACTAGCCAAACATGTCTAGCTTCAAATTCTATTAGTCTCATTGTGAGTTGGTTTTATAGATTCAGGAGATTTCTTTTTAAACTTCTGCTCTACGTGGGCAACAGAAATTTAACAAGGTGTATGGAATGTGATCAAGTAATGCTTTATCCTTCAGTTCGTTAAGTCAAACTGATCATCTTTTGACTTCTACAGTGAAACGTTTCCATTTTTTGTATGTCCTTGAAACTTTCCTGTGAGGCCTTTGCAATCTATAACATCCCTGAAATGTGCTCAGACAAAAAGGAGTTAGCATTCCAATGCTAACTGCTGCCAAATGCAGATGCAATCTGACCTCCCTGCTGCTGCTTCACCTTCTGTAATTATACACCCAAGGATCACCTTTTTGACCCTACCATTGCAATTGCCTCTACCATCAGCAATTCCTTTTCAAAGGCCGCATCTAAGCTTACCTGCAAGAGAACACCAGGAGATACCCCAGATCCTGCTTGCTCCTTGGATAACGAGATCATGTGCTTAGATTTCACCTACATGGAGACAGGGATGTGGGACATGGCTGGTGCATATCCAGATAGCATGCTAATGGGAAGTCAGGATGCGGCAGGGGCCAGCACCTGCATCTGGGAATTCAGAAACACTCCTGGATGTTAGATGCCAGATATAATCAAAGAAATTTCTTCCTGGGATTACCTCTTACATTGTTTGATTCTGAGTATATTTCCTGAACTGCTTACCACTTCTTAAACAAAATCTGGGTTTTGTCCTCTGCATTATTTACTTCTATGCTGTGTTACCTTTTATCAACAGTGAATTTGTGGTTTAGTTCAGATAACTTCTAAAATTTCTCTTACATGTAAAAATACAAATTAAAAAAACCATATATTTAGTAGGAATTATGTAACGTGTCTTGAAATGTAACAGAGAGTAAGTTTTTAATCCTGGGGTTTTTTTGGTTTGTCATGTCCATTTTATATTCCTTTAATTTAATTAGAATGTCCTGCATTACCAAGTCAGATGCTGGCAGAAGCAACAATACTCATGATTTACTAACTAAACTTTTAACCTTTTAGACAAAAATAGCAAGTTAGTTTGACAAGAGTCGCTTTTATAAACTTTGATTGATGGGCATTGATTGCCTTCCATATCTTTAATTTTTTATTAATCAAGTCCCATATTATTCATTGCATTATTTTGCCTGCTTATTTCAGTCTGGCAGCCCTATAATTTCTTAGGCTATATCACTTAAGTAGTGGCATGCTTTTTCTTCCCCAGGTCTTTCGGAGGTTTCATGGTGTCCCAAATGGTGCTAAAAATGAACAGTGATGGTCCAGATAACTCCTTTCTATAATACTTCTTTAAAAGTTCTTTTACACAAGTTTTCCAGACCTGCTGATCCTACACATTTTTTAAACTACTGTTCCAGGTTTCCTTACTAATGGCTGAAATAATCACCATTCAGATCTCGTCAAGCTTTTCCCAAGGGCACAAGGAATTTATTTACTGAACACTTCTGCCCTTCCTGAGGTCTTACCATTATTAATGAGAATTCTACCAGCTCTAATAAAGAACTAATGCCACTGTTGGAATTTTTTTGTTTTTAAAAAGTCCCCTCCATTCTCTTGCTCTTATCTCTGTTGACTATAGATTTTTCCAGGAGTTATTTTTATTCTCTTACCCATTTTCTACAAATCCAGTTTTCTGAATTTTTTTCTGATTTGTATTTACTACTAGTATTTTTCTTTTTTCCATTTTGTTAAATTCTAAAACTATTGGTAATCCCCTTTAAAAGAAGTTATTTTATTATTTTTTTGAAGTTGTCCTTTGTCTGCTGAGCATTCAATAAAGGTCCAGTTATCATTCATGTATTTCTGATTATTTTCTATCCTCTCTGATGATGTTGCACATATCTATTTTAAGACTGGTTTATTTATTTTATCTACAGCAGCAAGTTTAAGTATTACTGATAAGGACTTTGGTGTTTTCATGTGATTATGGCAGGAATACTGTACTGAAGATACTATTGCTCTTTAGTTTTGTGATCAGCTATTATCTAAGTCAGGGCAGCTAAGAGAGTGTTCTGCCATGGCTTGTTTAGGAAGTCATCAAAATTGTCTCTGGTGTGTCTAGAAACAATAGCTAAATATAAGTCCAGCTTGTGCCATCCTAATGTGCTGTGTGCTCCTGGGATCTTATTCAGAACGGACGCAGCACTCATAGGCTCAGAGCTGACATGACTCTGCGTAGCATCATACTCTGCTGTATGAATCGACTCTAAGATACCCAATGTTAAGGAGTGTGCCATCCGTATGGCTTCATTTCTGATAGAAATATACGTCTCAACTGAAAAATATGAAAATATCTTTCAGATAATAATCTCTATTTTCTAGGGTGCCCTCATTCTTATGTACAATACAGTCAAGGTTTTTCAAGCTAGGAAATGGCTGGGTATTTGACTAATATGCCATAAATGTAATGAAAACAAATCTTTTTTCAAATGTTTGGTCAACAGTTACAGACAGAATGCCCATAGGCTCAAGGAACAGCAGAGTTCAGAAGGAGTCCATGATGCTCATTGTTAGACAGCGTAGTAAGCGCGGATTTCAGATTCGCAAAGGATTCATGTTTGGTGATGAGACCTTTTATAGTAATCACTAGGCTATTACTTGACAGTTGTTGGGATGACATCTTAAAACGCAGTCCTGTTGTATGAACATTGCCTTAGACGTGTAAGGTCACCACAGAGGCACTGGGAATGTGATGGAGGACTGGTCCAGCATAAGATCAGAAAGCAGCTTTAATCAAGCAAGCTATTTTCTTCAAAAAGAGGAAGAAATCCTATGCCTTGTACTTGGTAGGCCAACATGAGTTTATCAAGTAGTACCTTCTTGCCTTAAAAAAAATCTTTGTGATTTTTTTTTATGCTATAAATGAGGGCTCCATCCTGCTCAATATCTTGTCTTCAGCAAATGATGGGGGAATTTCCTGAGGAAAGTCCAGTAAAACTTACAGAAGCTGCAAGGTTTCCTTATGTAATCTGCCAAGCTACTGGCTGAGGGAAGAAATACTGTTTCTAGTACTATTCTAAGGCTTTACCACCAAGACAGGGACAGAGGGGTTTTTTGAACCAAAGTTAAGTGTGACCTCCTCTTCCTACTCCTCCCACAAAAAAACCAAACCTAGCCTCTGTTTAAATTCTATTTTCATTTTTAATTTATGAAGTAACTTAACTCTAATGTGTGTAGCGATTGAGAGGTAACAAACTCAGTCGATTTAACATTAAGTTACTTGAGGGACCACCATATGGAGAGAGCTAAGGGCTACTGGGCTTGAAACAAACAGAAAGGAAGTGGTTCCTCCTGCAATGGGCAACAGACCTGGGAGGCTCATCACCAAAGAGCCCTGGGGGTGCGAGGAGCTTGCATGGGATCAAAAAAATCCCCTAAGATGAAAACAGATGTTGGGAGAGTATTGGGGAGGTGGTGAATTAACACATATGCTTGTTCTGATTTTATTCTTCTGTAGTTATTCAGTAATGCTATTGTTTGAGACAGGACACCAGGGAGATGGACCCTTTGTCAGTGGACCCTTAAGACGCTGCAGCTCTCTTAAATTATGTCTTAGAGGTCATAGAGACAACAATCAGTATCTTTGTTTCATGTTATCACCAATGTCTGATCTCTGTTGTGAGAACTCGTGGCCAAAACCTCTGACTAAATTAATTTAGCCTTGAACACATACATGCTTGTTAAAAGAATCCATTTTAAGTATTTGGGAGCTCTCCTGAAAATGCAAGTGGATTATACAGTGAACATAGAAGAGGTATTCTTCTCCATGTGCTCCATCCCTGGGGAGTGGTGCAGTAATTCTGTGTGCCCAAAGGAAAACAAAGTTCCATTTCCATTTACCTTCTGTTCAATATATCTGTGTTTGTGTGGATATAGGATGTGGATTTGGGTGGGTGCAGATGAATACAGCACTTTTCAAAATGAGATATTTTGCCCAGGCTTACGACTGTAATAAGTCTTCTGACAGTGAGTTATAACTTACTCTGCAATGGCACAGATTTCAAATGAACAACCTGTGGAGTAAGAGGCTACTCATCATCATGCAGAGTAGTAGAGTTGAGCTGGCTAGCGATCCCATGTTAATGAGTAGGGATTCTGTGAGAATCGTGGTATTGGCATTATGAACAAAAAGCTGTTCACATCTGAGACAATAGTTTACTTTTCAGTCTCTTCCTTTCCCCTCTTTGGACTAAAATAGGCAGGTAGGTTTTTTTGTTACTACCAACCAGAGAAATAGCTTACCTGGAACATTTTCCGTCTGGAATTTCTGCCCTGCTGAAACATATTTCCTTGCCTTGTCAAACAGAGTATCTCAAATGAGACCCCATCTCCTATAAAAAAACCCACCATGTATTGCAGTGGAAATTGGTCTAGATTGATACCTAGAAAGTGGGATGCTAGCAATGACCCACCTGACCAGACTAATCTGCCTTCTCCAAAACTGTCAAAGGATATGGAGTTGTTCAAAGAGAAGTCTTCAAGAAATAGCAAACCTGTTATTTTTTTTCACATTTTGCACTCACTTCCTTAAATGTTCCTTGTCTAACTGATGTCAGAAGGATCATAATGGATACTGTTATTAAAAGCTTTCCCTTCTTAAAAGGAAAAGAAAGAAAAGAAAGCAAGATGTTATCTACGAATACCGCAATAATTTAAATTGGGCCTTCTGAACCGTCCAAAAGATCTGAATTAACTTCATTATTCCTAGTGTTCAGCGCCTATGACTAGCATCTCAAGGAATACTAATTTTGATAACTCTTTTCCAAAAATAGTCACTTGATGTTTAACCATAGTGAATTGGGACCTCTCTATATGGGAGAAAAATGAAAGCTCGTTCAAGTGAGCATACTGAACTCTTCTGCTCAGTGCTGCTGTATGGATTGGAGATTTGTGATATGCTTGTGCACAAATAAAACACATTCACATAAATGGACACATGCATGTGCATTTCTTTGCATGCGTGTGTGTATATACATATACATGCATACCTCAGGAGTTATTGCCGTGCTTCATAACTTTGCAGTCTCACTTTGAAAGTTCAGATTGAATGGTAACGTACTGATCCAAGGCTAATACCTTTCCTGATTTTGACGAGAAGGAAAATCTATATTCATAATAAGCTAAACCATATATTTTACTGAAAGTGACATATGCAGAATGGTTTTATAAAAATGAGGCTGCCATTCTTTTCTGATGAAGTTCACTATCATATGGCATCAAATTAATCTTTTATAGATTAGTGTTTGTGGTGTTGGCTCATAATGGTTTGTGGTTGTTTTCTTACAATGAAGTAAACTCCTGTGAAACACAGAACTGGCCATGAGCGTTACAACCACAGCAGCTAAAATAAATTCTGCTATCTGTTTGGGGCTGACAGTGTCACCCTGGGGTGATTCTTTTGGGTCAATTAGACTGTGTTGGCAGCTATTCCTTCACTGCCATGTGTCTGTTGCCAGTTAGCACTGATTGAACTGATGGCATCTAAAGGAAGCCTGTCAATGTGACTCCAGAAACTCAGGTGCCCAATGGGAAACCTCTCTGTAAGGAAAGCAGAGAATTCTGTTAAGGTCACATTGTCATTTCTGCATTCCTCTTTAAAGTTTTATGGAATACTTGGACCACTGGAATTAAGTATCTGTTGTCAAAGACCAGTAAGCTCTTCCCTCAGAAAGAGTTAAAGAACATATCACCTCTGAAAATCAGACCATTGATATTTGTTTCCTTAATATTGGGGTTACAGGTCTAAATTTAAGTATTCCTGTTCGGCAGTTCCCATAGCAATCTCTATTGGCCCCCCCTTCCGTAGGGCCAGTATGCCCTCACCTCTTGTGACAATCCTCACTGGGCTAGTGTCCTCGATATGATGATGGGATATGAACTCCACTGACTCCACAGAACCATGCAAAACTAGTTATATCAAGACCGGATAAGGTAGTTTATAAAGTATGCTTAACTTTATCAACTATATTATTGTAATGCAGAGATTTCAACTTTTCTGCTAATACATCTCCCTTGTGCAGAGACGGAGGCTGTTCCTTATGGAGGGAAGAGCAGGAGGGAGGGAAGCAGTGACTCCAGGCTCTAGGGGTCTTGCAGATTTTGGGATGGCATTTGCCACAGGGCTAAGCAGCATCCTTGCCTCCTGGTTTTGTGCAGAGCATAGATTTTTCCTTCCTGCTTCCAAGACCAGCTGAATTCAAAACACAGACAGAGCTCATCATGAAAATATGTTAATTTACCCCTGTGTAAGAGGTAGCTCCTACCCCTGTAAAAGCTCAAGGCCTTCTACCCCTGTTGAAGTGGGTGTACTCTTAGTCTGAAAACCTCTGTTTTAAAGGAAGGAGAAGCTAATGCACTGCTGTCAAGATGCCATGTTCTTCCACACCCTCCATGCTGTATTTAAGGATTAACTGAAATCTATGGTCTGACTGATATTTACAAAGATCAGGAGTGGCTTTCTTAATACTCTTTCTCCCCTAGGCACTAGGGTGATAATTCTCCTGTCCAGTCACTGTCCAAACTGGTCTTACTTCTGGTTTTTTCCTAAACATTGCAGTTGAAGACCAAAAAGATTGAAGGGATAAATTTTCTTTTGTTGTCTCAAAAATGTTATTCTTTCAGCTAAAAAGCTACTATGAAATTTGAAATGTTTTGTTGTAACAGTTATCAGTACATTAAAAAAATCTTTACACAAACATCTTGTTTTTTCTGGATTAAAAACAAATGTTAAGAAATAAAAAGAAATAACACGTTTGTCCAAGAAAATTGGTAGAGAGTTTTGTCTTTTTAATAGTGATTCAGAAGATTTCTTTTAGCCCTTTCCAAAACTAAATTTTTAATGCATTTAAATCCCTCATTAGTGATCCTTTCCACAATACTTACAAAAATTTTAAAACTGATAATCCAAAAAGTTTTGGAAACCTAATGTAAATTGCTCAAAGGACAGAATGACAGCATTAACCGTATAAATCATGCTAGGACTAAATGGTGTCTTTTTATTCAGAAGAAACTTCCTTGTATTTTATCCTTAACTGTACTAACAACCAATATGCTTATCTGACATAATTTATAGTGTTATGATCTTTGTCACGTTGTACATCCACCATCCACTGCCTCCTTCCCATTTCTTTCAATTTATCGTTTCAGTCTCTAGGTTGGCATCCTGCCTCATCAGCACTGACTTCTTCCTGGCTGCATGAGCGATTCCCTTGCACGTGGTACCTTTGCCTACAAAGTTATTGTCCTGCAGTAAGTGTGTTGTAATCAGGCCCCAAAGTTCAACAGCTACGTTTGAGGTCAGACTGGGCACGTGGGGAAAACACCAGAGAAAGACAGCTGCTCCCAGATTTAGAGTCAAGTTGTCATCTTGCCATTCAGCCAATGGCTATATCCATATTAATAAACTAAATAGGACCAGAGAAAGTATGGGTTTGAGCCTGTCTGATGTCTGTGAATGTACATACTGTTTGATTATCAACATGCTCACTGGCAGGTTTTTGACCCATGCCAGCTGCATTTTCCTAGGTCATGGACAGACCTGACGTAAGGGCACTACTCCCAGGAGACAATATGGCCAAGGTCTCCCTTCTTTGGAGGGTGGAGGAAAAGAGCATTTCCCATGCCGCTTTTGCTTCCGGGTTTGGCCCCCCTCCGCTGCATTTGTTAGCGTAGGTGATCCAGAATGCATCCAGAAAAGTGTAATCATTCTGCACACCCCTTCATCCTACATTGTCCAACAAAGCAGCAGAAGAAGTAATTTTCTGCCAGGATGAACACGAGAGGAAATAATTTGCTACTCAGGCTATCAGCCCTCTCTGGAGCAAAAGTGTAGAGGAATCATGCTTGAGGCCTCCCCCTGAGGTAAAACAAAACATGCTGGGTATACACAAACCTCATGTTGCAACTATCTGTCTTCTTGCTTTATGTGGTTTTGGTTTTTTTTGTTGTTGTTGTTGTTTCATTTTGTTTTGTTTTTCTTAAGATGAAATACTTGTGTCCAATTAACCCATTTGTGCAACATGAAAATATGAAAGTCAAATATTTAAGTACAAGCTGGGAAGTTTCTTAATTATTGTGCACATATTATACCCATGTGACAATTTTTGTTGTAAAGCCATTTCTATCATATTTTAATTAAATGTTCCTTTTAAAGGTATTTAACAAAATATCCACACATGCCTACTCTTGGGATTACTGACTTTTATTACCTTAAGCATGTCATAGAGGCAATTTATAAGAAAATTCAATGTTTGGGTTCTTTTTATTCCCTTTGTGATCCTGGTTTTGATAATCATTATTAAAGTACTGTTCAGCTTAATGGCTTTGCAGTAAAAAATAACAATGCAGTGGAGAGAAGAAGAGATTTATTGGAACCACAATACAAATAAAAAGATTATTGCAAGTTTGGTGTTTTTCTAAAAGCTATGTCTATACCAGTGAATAAAATGGACCAGAGACTATTCTCTGTCCCTGAGACCAAACGATAAGGCACAACCCACTTTTATACAACTAAACTCTCTTAACTCTCAAAACAAGGTAACTACATCCAAACCGCCTATTGGGAGCAATCCTTAGAGCACGCCATCCCCAAATCATGCTCCAGGACTGTTTGGGACTGTGTTAATTGGTTTACATGCAAAAGTCTGCCAGGAACTGTGCTAAGAGAGTGGATGCTTCTGTGTCATTGCACAGACCCTGTTGCTTATTAGTATAGTCATGGCCTTATTTCTACAGAAAACTGATCTCACAGTGTATCAGTGATCAAGGGCTATGGTAATTGCTCATGGCACTTGTTCAAGTTCCAGCTCACTACAAGGACTTCTAATTCAGAATAAAAAAATGATGGATTCAAACACTGATATTCAAAATAAAACACTTCCTTAGTTTATAGCATCTCTTTGGACAAAGGAGTGAATTCGTGTCGTGTAGCTGAAAGACGAGTTGCCCTCAAAAGATTGCTAGAAAAAATGAATAAAGAGAAATTAAAACCCACCTAGCTCTAGCCTTACTAGAAACACCTTTATTTTTAATATTATAAACACTCTTAAGGGACTCTGTGAAATCTAAGTCAGGCTTCTAAATGCAGCTTGGCTTTCATTGCACTTTAACCTTTAAACAAGAAGAGAAGCAATGAAAGAGGCAAGTGAATCTGCCTGGAGTTCGTGCTGAGGCAAATGGTCCTGAGACGGGTTTGCTGAGAGCTAAGGTGTTTCTGCACTATGGTGAACTGTGCTATACAGATGCACCCTGTGCAAGACATAAATCATTCCCTGCTCACCCACCACTTCAGGAAAGAAGCAACTTTCACGTTGGTAGTATCAGCATTCATGCTGTCTTGCAGGCTGAACCATGGCACGCTGGCCAAGTGTCAGGGGATGAAGGTCGGGCAATGCTCTATCTCTCACACCACTCAGGTAAGCAGGGTGCCAGGCACTGAGAGCTGTCCGACGCATGTCCCATTTGAGAGGACAAGGCAGTTTATAGGGAAGACCATTGCCTGCAATTCAGGAAAGTGCTTGAGCACACGCTCAGCGTTCAGCATGTTTACATCTGACTGTATGAAATAGAATCTCAATGGTTTCCTAGACTGGGCTCTGAATGTGCAAAGAGTAAGAAAAATCTCCTGAGAAGGAGAGATAAAGGCACCAAAGTAACAGAAAGAAAACAATTATGTCAGTTTTTATTTTAAAACACTGAGCTATAAGTGTGAACAAGAGCAAAATGGAAAAGCAATTCAAAACACTGGAGGAAGCAGGCAGCCAAAACATTTGTTTGAAAATGTAGCTTCCTTGGTACTCATCAACTAGAATGGTTTGTGTTTGTAGCTTGCTCTGAATTTTGTTTGACTTGAACATGATTTTGCTTTTGCAGACAAAAGCAGCCAAGGCCTAATGGATATAGTATAATTTTTAACTGTCTTCTGTTAGAAAAAAAAAATATATAGCAGTTTAATTTTTTTAGAAATGAGGAAGGACAAATTGGTCTGTATCTACAGTAAATCTGATGGACTGAGTGACTCTTCTTTCTTTTTTTTTTCAGAAAAAATTAATCTTATGGTCCTATGACATGGGTGAAAAGAAGCAGTGTGCACGTCTGGTCGGTACCTTTTTTATTTAAACTGGCTATGGGTCTATTCAGATGTTTTTCAGAGAGCTACTCCAGTAGAAAAGAGTCTTTCCACAGAGAATCAGTGGTTATGGAAGGAATGACAGCCACAAAGCCTGCAGCTAGCAAAGAATCTGCTAGCTTTGATGCTGTGATACAGCCCTGTTTAATGCCTCTTATAGCTGTTTCTAGGACAGGTTGAGTAGTTCCAACTTCCCTGGTACTGGAGAAGTCATTTTACCCAAAGCAATTCTTCATAGCTAGAGATGGCCTTTCATCTGAGGAGCACAACAAAAAGGACAAAGTATTTGGTCACACATTGAAATGAGTGAAATTCCAACTGGATATATACAAAAAGGGAGCAGGATGATCACAGAGGCAGTACAATCTCCGCCCTGTAAGATTTTTCAAACTTGACAGGACAACACTCTTTTCATTTAACTTTGAAGTTGGCCTGTTCTGAGCAGGAGGCTGGACTTCCAGAGATCCCTTCAAACCAAGATTATACTATGATTCTAATTTTAATATATTATAGCAACTTAGCAAAGGGAGATAAAAAATAAATAATTAAACAGAAATAAACTATCCTTTTCAAATCTGCTTTATTTCTGATAAATACTATCTGCATTTCATTTAGAAACAAAAAAATCCTGGTCTTAATAATTCAATGTCTCCATAATTTCTATAAGTCGTCCAGATATAGACATAGCTAGATGAAACAATCTTCAATTAGCATTTTACTGGCTCCAGAATCTATTTAATATTGTCTGTGGGAAGACACACACCAACACTGTTTTTTAAATTATGTATGTTAAGAGGTAAATTACACCCAAAACGTTGGAAAATTATGCTGGACCTCAGAGAGATCTAGTAGTTTTGATACCACACACTATGAATTTCTTTTTCAGCTTGAAGCCTTGGGCTTCAGGTTTCAGCAGTCTCCAAATTCAAAGGAAGATTAAGGAAAATTACAATGTTTTCACTGCCTCTTAGTCAAAGACATTAATCCCACAGAGGTTTTCATGGCTACCATGGTACAACAGCAGCTGCACTGAAAAAAATATTTTATAAAATCAATGAAAATGGTAAAGAAGGGGAACATGAAAGAAAAGGCTTCTGCTTAAACAAATTTGCAATATGACTGTTAAGATGAAAGAGAACCACACACACAGGCAGAAAGCAGGCCAAGCAGGTATCACAGCACGGTATTTCCGAACAGCTTCATAAGCAATTGCATGTCATTTAAATGGGCTTCTCATCCTCCCACAAGCAGCATGGGGAAGTTCAAGTTTAAAGGTGGCCCTGAAAGATAGAGAAAATTTCTCAGAGTGAAAAATGAAAATGACAGCACAGTGACTAGTGCAGGCATTGATTTATCAGCTAAATGAGGGTCCCTGGCTGTCGTTAGCATTGCAAGAGCACTGGCCTCACACCATAGCATGACCGGGGGTTTCCAGGCAGGTAACAAATTTGGGTTGAGTTTTGTGAAGGAATCCAGTCCTTAATCACCCAAGTCTTGATATTTTTTGTAAGCAGAAAATTATCTTTTCTGGTGTCACATTAACATTTAATCCATTTCTGAAATGTAAATAAGCAAGTGAATGTGTCCATGTGTGAAAAAGCTGCAGAAAGTGTGCATGCAAAGGAGAGAGTGGATGCATTCGGGATTAAAGTGTTTTAGGTGATTAGGTAAGTACATGTATATCATCTTTTATCATGGTACAGTCACTATTTGTAACAACCCAAAATGCAGTACTAGACTTCTATTATAACAATTTTGTGTGTAGCATTAGTAATCTGCCAATTTACTCCAGCTAAAAATCTGGCCTTTATTAATGTTTACTATTATAAATTAATTTCATAGGAATTTTCTTTGCTCATTGTTATATTTAATAGATGACAAACATATTTCTTTCTTTCCTCTCTCATTTCTATAGAGCAAGGTCAGCTTTCTGTACGGTTCGTAACAAGTCAGCGTGGAAAGGCAGTATCATCCATCATTTAGGTGTGTTTCCTCATTAGCTACACAGGTATTGCTGTTGTTGGCTTTATAGTTATCCTTGAAAATTTCACCTGGTTAGATTGGTCTGTCCTGTTCTACCTTCCTAAATTTCATCCTCATTTGACTCCTCGTGGAAATGAGAAATATTTACACTGCTAGAGAATATGAATATTTTGCCTTTAAACGTAATTTTTAAACCAGCAGATGCCACCATTTGTAACCAAGCACATTCAGAGAAACTATGTTTCTTGCTTGGATGCTTTGGGAGGTGATATAAGCTGGGTGACATTCTGAACTGGCATCTTTTTCAGTGAATCCTCTGGTTTTGGCAGTGTCAAGCTGGTTCAGCAAGCTTTCTTGGTCTCCCTCAATTGTTTTGGTGTGAACTGAAAATAATTTTTTTAAAAAGTGTAATAAAATCATGGTATTTTGATTTTGCAATTGAAGACACCTTTTTAATCATTATTATTTAAGATTTTATTTTTATTTTATTTTTAAAAGTTAAATAGCAGCTTCTCCTATTCAAGGCAAACGTCGTTCAGGTGAAGCAAAAGATTATTTTTTAAACATTTGGTTCATATAAAGTATTTTCATCTGTCTTATTTTAAATTATACATTGTTAGTATTAACTTTACTTTTATTTTCCTTAACTGCAAAAAAGAAGCTGGCAGCACAGCTTTAATCTTAACAGGATCTTTAGTAATGAGGGCAGCTGCTCACTAGAAAAATGGCTTTCATTTATTCACTCATTTAATCTTGGACACCTAATGTGATTGGCAAATGTGTCTATTCAAGTTTTTCACTTGTTCTGACATCCTAGTGCTGGCAGAACTTCATTGAATTACTTGAGAAAATCAGACTCTGTTGCCACAAATCAACAGGTGCAAACTTATGAATGTTGTTCGCACCAAGCACTGCAGAAATGATCTTAAGAGAATAATTATGCAAGAAGCAATGATGGGTCTTTCTAATAGAGAGCCAGCAGCCAAGTCATGGATAGTTTGCAGCGGGTCGCAGAGATCTGTCTGACTGCCCAAAGCCTGTGATGGAGCATGAAAATTCTGCTGCAATGTCTCTGATACTTGGACTTGAATATATCATTTCATTTACTCACTGACTGAGCTGATTAGGTGCCTTAACTCCCAGGCTCTGTAGCACCTTGCTTACTGGTGCATAAATTAGTACTTCAGGGCAGTTTTGTTAGACAGCCAGAGTTAATCAGTCCTTCCTCCCTGACCCCTGTCAATAGTCCTGATGATGTCCAAAACCTATGGTAATCCATGGAGTGCAGGAGCATAAGGTGATATATTAAGTTTGGGTATCTAACTGTAAAACTCTAACCACAGAATTCAAGTTCTATTTTCACCAAGATTTCTTCTTCCAAAGTAAGTTCAACACATCAATCATGCCTTTTTATTTACCCAGGATCTTCAGGGGCCCCTTTACTCCCAACGGGATTATATTTCACAAGCCATCTGCCTAGAATCAAGGAAAACCCTTATGCTTCCTCCTCCTAGCCTTTCTCTTGCAGGATAACACAGCCACTGGTCACAGCTGAAAACTCCTTAAAAAACCTTCCTGTTTTCTGCTGCTCTTCAGCTCACTCAAGCTGTTGCTGACTTTTATGACCCAGACCTCTTCATGCTGATACTTGACTATGCGTTCCTGGGCAGTAGCTGTATCCTAAAACACAAGTAGGTCACTACACAAGCAACTGAAGTGATACTCCTTTTGACTTTTGTATAACAGGTTTTACTCCTAGAGATTGTACTCTCCCAGCATGAAAACTCAAGAATGAGTTTGACAGAAAACTTACACTAGCCTTATGGAAAATACAGAGCTATCAGTAAAGGAGCTATTACTGAACAGTGTGACTAATGAGAGAGCCTTTCTTGGTTTTGACTATTACTACAATCATTTTTTTCCATGCCTGATCTAGAAATGATCCATATCACTTGTTCATTGCTCTCTACGTTGTATTTCTGCTTCCCTTGATTTTCATGGAAAGTCTCTCATCTGCTCACCAGGCAGACCTGACGGCAGGAAATTTCTATTCTCACCACAGTGGGAGTACTTAGACAAAGTCTATGAGCTTGAAAGACATAGCCATTGTGAATGATGTTATCACTGATAGGGAATGCCAGAAATGATAAAAGCATTTAAACCAGAAGAGAGGATGAAAGTATGGGAGTCTGTGTTTATATAGCAGCATTAGTTTTCTTAGGAAGTAGATGAAGGAGGGAAAAAGAAACAAGAGACTTTAGCCAGAGCACCAGAGTAGTTGCCACACCTTGCTGAGGATAAGATTGAACCCTTCTTCTGGACCTGTCAAGGACACAGATACACAGCGTGATGTATATGGTCATCTGCAGGAAAAGGTCCTACCAAGGTCTGAAGGTTTTTGATGATTCCTAGAAGGAATGAGAAAAATTCGTTGTTCTGAGTAGCAGAGAACTTTCTGTACTGTATGGCTATGGTCCATGCATTCATGGTTTCCAAAGCATGGAAACAAATTGTAAATGCAGGCATGGCAGGAGTCAATATACCATTATAAAGCTAGAAGTCAGGTGTCTGTCTAATTGCTTGCTTGAATTAAGTCTAGTGTGCTCTATTTGTTACAAGATCAAGCCAAAAGATGAATGAACAAAGCAAAAGATGATCTTCAAACATACTAGTATCAATGTTAAGATTTTGTGAAGCATATATATATCTCTTATGTAAACAATATTAAAAGGACTGTCATTAGGCTAAGCAGTTTATAACAAGCATATTAAGCATCTTCTCCTTATTCAGTTTGCTATCAAAGAAATTATTTAATTTTAAATCATAATGTTTAAGTAATTACTCATTCTAATTACTTTAGGCAATGAAATATGTTTATACCTTTTTAACAGCAATTTCTTAATTAGCATATTTTCATTAATCAAAAAAATGAATAATTTAGAAGCACAGTAACAGATGAATTATGCTAAGAGAGGTTTTGTCTGTGAAGAACAGTTTATCCATTTTTCCCATATAAAGTACTGGGCACCAGCCCAAGAGCTTTGTTGTCTGCACTATGGAAACCAAAAGGCTGTAATATTCTCTAGTTGGCTCCTTTGCTTTGGATCTGTTAATACAATGGCTTCTGCTGCTTCCAGATTCCCCCAGCTATGACTGATTGAGGCCTGGTGCAAGTTAGAAAAGCCTCGAGGCTGCTCTAAATTATAAACGACATATGGTCCCAAAAGAAACCTACTGCATAGGGCAAAGTCTCATTTGCAAGGAGCCAATGCTCTGTAAATGAGACTGTGGATAGTCACTTCCCTCTTTCTCCTAACTGAGCGTCCTGCACAATGATGGTCGATTCAGAAATAGGCCAGGCAGCGAAATCCAAATTCTGAAGATCATGCTCTCTGAGGTGGGGTTTTGTTGCACTTACGCCTTTGAAAATGTGCAGTAACTTACATTACTGAGGTGCTGGAGCATGTCCAAAGAAGGGTAACAAAGCTGGTAAAGGGTCTAGAGCACAAGTCCTATGAGGAGCGGCTGAGGGAACCAGGGTTGTTTAGCCTGGAGAAAAGGAGGCTCAGGGGAGACCTTACCGCTCTCTACATCTACCTGAAAGGAGGTTGTAGTGAGATGGGTGTTGGTCTCTTCTCCCAAGTAACTAGCGATAGGACGAGAGGAAATGGCCTCAGGTTGTGCCAGGGGAGGTTTAGATTGGATATTAGGAAAAATGTCTTCACTGAAAGGGTTATCAAGCATTGGAACAGGCTGCCCAGGGAAGTGGTTGAGTCACCATTCCTGGAGGTATTTAAAAGACATATAGACGCTTAGGGACATGGTTTAGTGGTGGACTTGGCATGCTAGGTTAATGGTTGGACTTGATGATCTTAAAGGTTTTTTCCAACCTAAACAATTCTATGATTCTATGATTATGAACTCTAAAGAGTATACAGTCCTGAAAAATGTTCATCCGTTTCTCCATGTGGGTTTTATGGGGAAAAAGTCAAAGTAGAGAGAACCAGATTCTTTGTTTAGTATAAAAGTGTGTTGGAGTAATCTGTGGGACTTTGTGGACTTCAGTACATGATAAAGAGAAAATATCTGATTTTTTTTTTTTTTGGATTCTGAAGTCTGTGGAGCAGAGATTTTATTCTGTTTTTCATAGATTGACTTGTGACAAGTTTGGCCACTTTTGGAAAGTTTAGGGAAAAATTACAATAAATTATTAACTGGCTGCATAAAGTAGATCTTCTTCATTTGCAGGAGTTTCTAGTGAAACAGAGAACAGGTGGATTCATAAACAGAACATCTCTGTGTGATAGCATGCCCTAGTATGGAGCATGATGTGCAGCTCTCTGCAGGATTGTTATCTGCATTACCTACTACATATCTGTGCTGAGCACTGCACTGGAGTTAATTCAGGGATTTCTACCCCATGCTCCACTGCATACCATAAACCTCTTCTCAAGGTCTAAAGCAATAGTTAAGCACTGTTCAGATCAAAAGAATGACAGAATTTGACCCCATAAATACACACAGTCTGCTGCGTAGAATACGTTATACTCAAATCTGTTACTTCTACATCTTAGTTGTAAATCATACTCCATTTCAAGAAAATGGATACTACATGTGCTTAACACGATAGTTCTATAGGAGAGAATGAGACTGCTATGAGCACACAGCAGGATCTGTTAGAACTGATGCCAGACAGAAATCAGTGCAGATTTATGCCATCTGAGAATCCAGCCTATAAACCTTTATAAAATAAAAAGTGAAGAAAATTGAAAACACAAAGATCCAGATTCTGATCTCTTGTTAATCTTGCACAGTGTCATTGGTCTTGATTTCTCTGTTGTATAGTTTTAAATAATCAGGACAGGTCATTGACTCAAAGTTACTCCAGATTTACCCATGTATTTTTGGAATTGGGAGTAAAATAAAATAAAAGTTCATCTAGATTTACAAGGATCAAACTGAGATACTCTGATTCAAGAGTGCATCATAAAGGCCATCAAAGACTACTCTTTTTCCAAATAAACTCAAGATAGAGTCTTTTATATGCTGATATTTTCACCCAGTCAGTGCAGCTGCGTCATGGTTTAACCCCAGCCAGCAACTAAGCCCCACCCAGCTGCTCGCTCACTGCCCCTCAGTGGGATGGGGGAGAGAATCAGAAAAGTAAAAGTGAGAAAACTCATGGGTTGAGATAAAGACAGTTTAATAAGTAAAGCAAAAGCCGTGCACACAAGCAAAGCAAAACAAGGAATTCAGTCACTACTTCCCATCAGCAGGCAGGTGTTCAGCCATCTCCAGGAAAGCAGGGCTCCATCATGCCTAATGGTTACTTGGGAAGACAAACGTCATCATTCCGAATGTCCCCCCTTCCTTCTTCTTCCCCCAGCCTTATATGCTGAGCATGATGTCATATGGTATGGAATATCCCTTTGGTCAGTTGGGGTCAGCTGTCCCAGCTGTGTCCCAACTCAGCTTCTTGTGCACCCCCAGCCTACTCGCTGGTGGGGTGGGGTGGGAAGCAGAAAAGGCCTTGAGTCTGTGCAAGCACTGCTCAGGAGTAACGAAAACATCCCTGCGTTATCAACACTGTTTTCAGCACAAATCCAAAACACAGCCCCGTAATAGCTACTATGAAGAAAATTAACTCTATCCCAGCCAAAACCAGCACAAGCTGCTTGCTCATGCAAGAGAAGTGTTGCTGCTGTTAAAAGATCAACAAGACTCTTTAGTACGAGATGCTGTATATCGGAAAAGAAATGTTGTAGTCAATAAAGCTTTATCACCTCCGGGAATGGCATTAAACTAACTTACAAAGCTTCTTGATTACTGCAGTTACATCCAAGGTGACAAAAATATTTTGACTAAGTCATTTAACTTGGAGAGCTTTCTTGGCAAGGACTCAGTGTTACAGACAAATCCTCTGAAGCTTTCTTTGTGTCACTGGTCAGCTCGTCAGTGTAAAGTATTCCAGGGAAAAGGTGGGAAGAGTAAAAATGCTCGCTCTTCCACATTCTAGACCCTTAACCAACTCTTGAAGTCCAAAAGCAGATACACAGGGCAAGAGGGCACACCATGTTTTTCTTTCAACTGTAGTTCAAGGCTTGCTAAGAGAGAAAATGGATTGTGATTGTTTTTAATGGAAAATTAGCTTCCAGAGAAAGAAAGAAGATGCACAGATATTCTCCTCACCCCCCCTCCACCAGTGGAATATATAGACAACAAAGTCAGACGTGGTCCAGAAATTCCCAAAGCCAAAAGTTTAATGATCTCAAGTGAAGAGCTTGGGCTGTCTCCATCACAGGAAGAAATAATTTATGTAACATAAGGACAATACAAATTTGGCAGAATTCTTCAAAATCACATCTGTTCACCATGTATTATGTTTGGTGACAGAAAGAACAAATTGTAAAGCAGTATATGATAAAACAGTGAAAGCATGGCAAGTTGGTTGACTAAGGTTGCACTGGTAATTAGCAGAACTGGCTTGTTGGTTGTCATCACGTTCTCCTATAAGCCACATGGACCTGTGATGGCTAGCATTTAAAAGATCTTCATGCAACAACTTAAATTACAACATTATTTGTTTCCTATTACTAAACTGTGAGAGTATTGTCACATGATTATACCATAATGAAAGATATCTATTATTCTATTAGCAGTTACTACTACCTTTAAAATGTTTATTTTTTTTTAATTACAAACATAATTGTCAAACTATTTGTATTATTAAATGGAAGGCTATTCTTAGTAACCTGTGGATGCAAAGAGAAATTCTTATTTATCTTTCTGTCATTCAGTGTGGTGCAACCTCTACAACATATTATTAGTATGGGCAAGATCTTTCTGCAGCAGAGTTTTCACACAGCTTTGCAATTGTTCTTGTCTTTCACATCTGTGTAATCAGAGATTAGAAAATAAGGAAATGGTGGTGGGAAACTTAAGAGAACTTTGCAATAAATATGGATTATTAACTGAATTATTCTTTCTTTCTTTTTTTTTTTTTTTTTTTTTTTTTTTTTTGGTTTTTTTTTTTAATTGTTCTGTGGTTTCTTTTTGAAATTACAGTTTGGGTGCTTATTTTGGCTGGTTCTAGAATACATCTCTCTACACAACACACAACTTCTTGTCCTTCTAAAGTGAGACAGTAAAGCACTCTTGGCACTTCTGATTATTGTACATTTTAGGGGTATATCTAGCTGAGAACCAAAACCATTGAGATAACTCTAACACAGAGTTCCTCATTATAACTTTTACTAAATACAAATGTTTCCATTTTCAAATGTTTATAGTACCTTTTGAAATGTGAAAAAAATTACCTACATTCATTTAAACATGAAGCCACAGTCCTCTGTCTCCAGAGGTCTCCTCTTTTTCTAAGCCACTGACCACTTGTGCTAAGGGACAGCCTGAGTCATGCATAAATCGGTGTGTTACATATGTGTCATTATCAGGTTACAGTTAGAGCTTACCAGCTAGTGAATCCAGCTCCAGTGGTTGCGAGGTTTATCCTTTGAGTTAGAGCTCACCACACCTTCAATGGGAGTGGGATTTAACCTTTGAAGATAACTAAGGAAAAAAAGGGGAGTGGGGGAAGAATCCTTTTGTATTTATTCTGGTCATCAGACAGACAAGTCAAACCATGCTGACTTCCAGGACAGAGAAGAGAAACATCGCACCAAATTTTTAAAAGCATAAGGGAAAGAAGATCACCCTGGTACACAGTGGCCTGGTCTTCCCTCCCTTCTTCAAATGCCTCGGCTTCCAGTGTCCCTAACTAGCCTATTGACTGGGCCAGAAACACTCACAAAATACACTGGCTGCATTTTTCCCTCAAAACAGCTGTATTTCACTGGTGGATAAAATGATTGCTCTCAAAGTATGTGGTACTTTTCCTGGATGAAAGGTGCTTGTAAGCCATAAAGGCAATCAGCTATCATTATTTTCAGGTCTCTTTCAATCTATCATGACTTTTACAACCCCAAAGTTCCTAGTTTTGCAAGAGGACCTCTCCAAACATGCCCCTGTTTGATGAACACTCTGAAAAAAATAAAGGCAAGCAGGTAAATATGTTCCAAGATTTCAGTCCATTTTTTAGTTTGAACCAAGAGGACTTTCTCGCTCAGTCAGATAATAGGTACAAGTTAGCTCAAACATTATAGCAAGTACAGGGTTAATTGTGTTCCTCGTCCTTATTTAATGTAAACCAAGCCTTGGCATTGTAAAAAGGGAATGTGGGAGGCAAGGGAGTTACTCCTCTGAAGTGTAGGAAGAACATAGAAAAGGGAAATGCTCTTGGAGATAAAAGAGCAGGGCCTATTGCAGCACATAGAGAAAACGACAGGGAAAGGAGGAAGCAGGTGGTGGGTTTTAGATTTCAATTGAATTGCAGGACAATTCAGTGACCTGTGAGAATGTTTTAGAACTTTTCATGAGCCTGAGAAATTTTACAGTTTACGTTTGCTGCTCTTACACCTTGTTGGTGTGCATGGTGATCTCTGAATTGAGAGAGCCTTCAGCTTACAGAACAAACATTTTATGATGGGTTTTAAGGTAAGGGAACACTTGTTTATATGTTGCTTGTACCATCCAGTCAGTTTGAGTGGTTTCTGGAGCAATTAAAGTGAATGATATACATGTAGAAAACCAAAGAAAATATGAAACTTTTTAAACAACTTGCCTGGGAACAATTTTCATATATTCTACACTGCATCGTAGTCCCGCCATCAAAATACTTGAAGCCCTATGTTGCAGATGATCCAGAAAGGCCTCCTACAAAAGTTTTGTATCTGCAAAGAAAGATGTATTTGTGTGTATGTTTGCATATGTTTATGTGTGTGTGCATAGAAAACGCAGGTTCTCAGCCCTAGAATTATTCTCATCTTAATATTTGACCACCAACTACTGTATTCATTTCTTGTTCTTCATATTTGTCAGACTTCCTTTAGTTCCATCCTTTGGACTTCCTGGCAGAACGAACTTCTAATCCTTAGCTAGGAAAAGAGCAGTGTATCATGACATTGACACCAGCAGGAAATTTGCCCCAAGACCCTACCAGTGTAATGGAAATAACTTTAAAATCCAGTAGATTTTTGAGTGTAAATATGAAGACTGTGAAACACAGTTTCCAGAGTTTTCATGGACAACTGACAGTGTAAGTGAAGTTCAAATGGTCTTAGTTGGAAGAATTTAGAAAATCTTTGCTGTTCATCTCCAACACATAATCTTTTGAGGTATGTGGGTTTGTTCTTACAATACAACTAACGTTTTTAAAAGACAGTCATAACAAGCATCCAGACTATAAAGGGGACTCATTTTACATAGGACTCAGCATGAAAGCTCACCAATTGCAAAAGTAACTTCAGCATGCAAATCTTCGGCAGTTTATAATTTAGGTAGCATCAAAGAGCAATCCAGCTTGTTTATGTTAAAAAAAATTATCTCCAGATTGTTCAACATGAAATGGCTTCAGCATATTGTGGATAATTTTATTTTCTTGCATAAAGTATTCTGCCAATGTGAACTGTGAAAAAATGATCGGTGGGAAGTGAATTGCCAAATCTAATATTTGTTTTCAGCTCTTTTTCTCTCTTTTTTTTTCTTTTCTTTTTTTTTTTTTAAATCTATAATCTATAGCTGACTCCAACTATTTCATTTTTTCTCCAGGAACTATCGCTGACATGTCACTAAGCCAAATCCCTCTTCCCTTTATTATCGTTTTTAAAATATTCTCTAAAAATAAGACTTTGTACCTGAACTGATTTTCTTTTTCTTATTTAAAAAGTTCCTTGCTTTTGGTAGAAAATTAATGAATATGCAAGCTTTTACTAATACCTTAGATATTTCAACTTAAACTGGTTCATATATTTGTATTCAGGAAAGAAGAAAGGAATATTTTCCCTGACATGCTTTTACGTTGTTCTTTTTGGATGTTTGTTTGGTTTTTGCTTACTTTGCTACATTCCATGGGGAATCATCAAGGTCAATCTGCTTCTTGCAGTTTCAAAGAGGCCATCACACAGAGGGGTAGTTCTCCCTCAAAATTGTGAGTGGGGCAATATCCTGTCATTTGTTAGTAGGTATCACTGGTGACAACGTCCTCTGTGTTGTGTGCTCCTGTGGCTCTTGTCCACCGTTTTCCTGGCATGTGTGCACATGCACTGCCTGAAAGCTGGTGCCGTTGGTCATGGATTCAGCACTCAGGTAGAACTTAATGCAATAAGTCTACTACAAAGCTTATTGATTAATCTTAAAGTGGAGTACCTTTTAAATGTCCTGCATCTTTTTTTTTTTTTTAAATACTTTGATAAAAGTTTAGTTCAGGTATTTGAAAATATTTTATTCTTAAGCAATGAATAAAATAACCAACTAATTACAAATACACCAAGAAACTAACCCATCAAAATACAATGTTTTAATCAGGCCAGAATCAAAGCCTTTTCAGAGCACGCTGAATGTTGCTTTACTTGATTTTTTTAAATATATTTTCCCTTCTGGTTCAAAACGAAAACTTTCAATATACTAAAAGTGCATGCAATCACTATCTCTCCAATAAATTTTCTGAATCACTTACATTATATCTGTTTCACGGGGACAGCTAATGTTCAAGTTAAACCTGTATGCAACTGGTATAAATCCATAAAAATAAGGATTTCCGGCAGTATTTTCCTATCTCAGTATTAATGAGGGAAGAATTCTGTCATATGCTGGCATTTGTGGACTATTTGGTTTAGGATGATAAACACACGTTTTTCTCAGAAAGCAAATGGGGGTCTGAGAATTAGGGAACATGACATTTCTGCAAGGAATTACTGAGATACTTTTGCCCTACTCTGAACATTCTTGACTCCTATTCTTGGGGGAGGAAGGAGAACCCAGCAATTTTCCTGTTATCAACAAATCCTTTATACATTTTAATTCCTTTATGGTAGCTAAGGCTAGTCTACCCAGCTATATAGGCTGCAAATTATTCTTTATTTCAGGGTTTTTTTTAAGAAAAAGCAAATACATCATTAGTTTGAAAACCAATGCAGCAAGGGTGTAATGAAAGAGCACAGAGGTCACAGAGGAGTTACTTGAAATGCATTCTTTTATATTTAAGCAGTGAATTTGCTCTGTATTTTAAAAACTTTTAAATTCGCTAGTCAGCAACCTGCCTTCTGACTATTTGTGTTCCATGACTGTTCTTTAGGATTTGTAAACATTTCTCCTCAGATGTTCATTTCTATATGCTTCTTCTAAAATGTTCAGACTCTTATTAGGAAATCACGATAGTGTCATGTTGTATCAGGTTGTGCCACATCACACCTCTGCTTGCTTTGATGTGACCTGCAGTAACGTCCTGTCCTATACATGAATCATAGCTGTGTTAATTCAGTGTAACCAGATACGAATATCAAAACTTGGGTTGACAAGTGCTCTTACTTCACCAGTTAACATCATTTGCAGGTTACAAAGGAATGACATGAGGAGTCCCATTTCAGACATGTTTCAACGTACATTTACAATCAGCATTGATAGGGCCCAATGTGGAAGGGCTGACATGACTTTCTGTAAGGCAGGCACAGCCTTCGATTGTTGTAATTTTCTTTGATGGAGAGCAGAGGAAGGTTGAGGCAGACACCTTTCTGAGATTGCCCCCAGCAGCAGTCTTGTGCCACTCAACCATGCTCCTAATTTCGCTGTGCCTCCTGCATTCAATGCTGGGTGTGTGAAGAGCATGATGACATCTACTGTATCAAAATCCTATGAAATGCACTGTGTTTTACTCTTTTGGGTTCTTCTGAAAAACAAATCATTCCACAAGCAACAGAACTTTAGGCACTTTGCTGTGTGATTGTTTCCCATGTGGCTGCTCTGGTCTCTGACCCATGGCTTTTTCCTCAGTGATCACTTTAATCCGGATGTCTTTCCTCTGTATGGTATCTACATTTAGGAACTAAGTAGGAATTTAATACCTTTGAGCTTGTCCCGGTTTCAGCTGGGACAGAGTTAATTTTCTTCCTAGTAGCTGGTATAGCACTGTGTTTTGGATTTAGGATGAGAATAATGTTGATAACACACTGGTATTTTAGTTGTTGTTAAGTAGTGTTTACACTAAGTCAAGGACTTTTCAGCTTCTTATACTGGCCTGCCAGCGAGGAGGCTGGAGGTGCACAAGAAGCTGGGAGGGGACACAGCCAGGACATCTGACCCAAACTGGCCAAAGAGATTTTCCATACCATATGACGCCATGCTGAACAAAAAAATAGAGCGAATTAGCCGGGGGGGCATGGCCGCTTCTCGGGAACTGGCTGGGCATCGGTCAGCGGGTGGTGAGCAATTGCATTGTGCATCACTCATTTTCTATATTCTTTTATCATTATTATTATTTCCCCTTCCTTTTCTGTCCTATTAAATTGTCTTTATCTCAGCCCATGAGTTTTGCCTTTTTTCGTATTTTCTCCCCCATCCCACTGTGGGGGAGTAAGCAAATGGCTGTGTGATGTTTAGCTGCCTGCTGGGTTAAACCACGACAGAGTTTTTTACTTTTCTATCAGAGTTTGTTGAAATTAGCCACGAGGTTTGAAGCAGGGGTCAAACTAAGAGGTTGACTTGGGGAGGTAGTCACATATGCTTTTTTTCCTAAAAACAGGTTAAAATCAGCTTTTTAATTTTGTTCAAAAAGAGTTTTTCAGGTCATTTTAAATTAAGGTGATGAGGACACTCCTGTAAATGTTGTTGTGTATAACTGAGGTCCAAACGCAGCAGAAACTGAGACAACATCAGAGTTTTTCCTGATGATTTAAAATTGCAAGGACCTTTGGTTCAGTCTTTATCATCAGCAAAAAAAAATATATTTATTACAAAACATTCAAAGGCATTATTTCTTGCATTGTTGAATGTATCATGAAATGTTTATTGTAAAGCAAGAGACAAACAGTATTTCCAACAAGGACAGAGAAATGTAACATAGCATTGAAAAGACCTGCCAAGCACAGACAGCTGTCACCCTCAAATAAGCAGAAAGATTAATATATGGTATTGAAATTGTGACTGGTGCTTCATTTCATTGCTGGTGTATGAGGTTCATTATGAGAGAACAATTTAAAGTTACAATGCAGAAATTTGCATAGGAGACTTAGTTCTTGTGTGGCTTGCTTCCAAAACCATCTTCCAAGGCAGTGGAAATGGGGCTGGTGAATAGTAACAAAAGGAGAAAATGCTATTTGACAACACTGGTTGGTCTAAAATTCTGGAGAGTCAGACCGGAAAGCAGAAAGGGGGATTCAGATGTGGATTTCATGTACCACAATATGCCAGGGTGTTTTCATCCAAGTTATGGTTTATTCAAATAAATAGAAAACTTTTGTCAAATTTAAGGGCTTGATGGAGATGTGGTTTTCACATTTAGCATTTTAGCTCTGACTCAACTCAGTTTTACATTGCTTGAAGTTGTAACTCATTCTATTAAAGATTTTTTTTTTTTTTTATGTCATTGGTGCAGTATCTTCTGTGTTCATCAGGTGGGGATAAATGGTGGAAGGGCAAAGGCTCCTTAGCACTGCCAAGATGAGTGTGCAGGTTTGGTTATGCACTGTCACCACAGAAGTTTGTTGACAATAGAATCATAGAATCCTTTAGGTTGGAAAAGACCTTTATTGAGTTAAACAGTAAATCAATGCAAAAGCATTATTTCGTGTACCTGTGTATACTGTTAACCAGTGGATTGAGTTCTGCTGTGGGAATATTTTATTTTTGTTCCTGCCTTTGGTGCTTTCAATGGGTAAAATTTATCCTGGCCAGAGGGTACAGAATTTTTTTTTAAGTGTGTAAACCACAGAGGTGAATGGGCAAACAGGGGCTCTCCATCACAGTTGGGAAAGGCTGCGAGAGAGCACAATGCCTGTGAGCCGGTGGGAGGACACTTCATATTGATGCAAATCCTACGGCTCCCACACTCGATGCAGTTTGCACAGTGGCTGTGGCTGCTCTCTGAACACTGTGACCCCCACCTCTTGAATAGCAAATTCAATTTGCTGTTACTGTGTTTATGCCTGTGAGCAAGCTGGATTCCCACCTCACTCCATCTGCTCACAGGCACAAGCACAGCTAAAGGGAATTCAGTTTTTCATTTAAATGAATACTGGTGGGAGCTCGAGGTATTCACTTCGCTCTGGTGAAAGCCTGGAAGGTGTTCAAAAACTGGAGAAAAGTAAGACAGGGTCTGTCTTGTTTGGATTGCTCTTCAAGGAAACAGGAGCTACAAGAAGATTAAAACTGTGATGATAGGGTAGGAGCCGATGTTCACTCTTGAGGGCAGTGATGGAACAATAATTATAGCATATGTCGGTATCCTATAGACAACAGAAGACTTGTACCAGTAACTGTAACTTGATAGATCCAGACGAATACACCAGTACTGCTCATCTTTATGTTCTAATACACTGGGAACATAAGAGAAAAAATAGAGATGCCTCCTCTCACATACATGCAAAAACTCTGAAAAACAGTGAGATATAATTCAAGAAAGGCAAGATTACTATAATTGGTTTTCTTAGTGTAACAAAGAGGAGAAAATTGATAATTAGTGTTGGATGGAAGGTAGAAGGGGAGACTTTTGTGAAGGCATTACCTTTCGGGCTGTAGGGAACTGGGTGAATCAGAAGAGAAGAGGCTGAGTTGCTTCCCAAATATATTAAGTCAAGCATTGCTTGTAAGTAAAAAGCCTAGAACTAAAGAACTCGAGAAAAAAATTCTAAAGCAAGAAAAAAGAGTCTGGGGAGTGAAAGCTACACTGGTTAGCATGCAAAACCATCTTTAAAATATAAGCCAGGCTTAACACACATAGCAGTGGTTTTTAGGCTTCTGCTGATAATTCCCACTTCTGGTTGTGATCCTCACTTGTGAGGAATCTGAATTTGACCCTTATTTTCAGAACTACTGATAGAGTAATGCTTACATATGCCTGATGAAAATCAGCAAATATATGCAAATGTTTCAGCTTGCAATTTGTCATGTCTGTTCTAAGATTTCAGCAGTTGTTATTTATTTATTTAATCAAAAGCAGATTTTATCTACCATTGGTGTGAAGCTTCCAAGTGTGCATATACTTTTTCTCTTTCCTCTATAAAGGAATACTGCTTTCACCGGGAAACTCTAGAAGGCTGTTCAAGTGGTCTTGGTTAGCAAAAAGGTAATTACAAGATTTGATAGCAAAAGCAGCAAGCAAGAAGTATTACCCCTGGCAACTTTATTTAGAATTTCACCATTTATTTCAATAGAACTGAGATTCCACTCTGTCTTCTTAAAAAATGTCTCTAACTGTACAAAAGAGGAGACAATGCAAAGATTTCAAAAGGCTGAAAAGTGTTACCTTGATTTTCTTAATATGCCTTTCTAGAAGCCTTTCATTTGCTGTCTTTTTGTATCTTTTTGGCATTTTCATCAATGTGGGCCATTATGACAGAGCTCAGGATTTGTCTTGGGTGTGAAAAAGAATAGTCAAAGTGAGACATCCAACTTCATGTTGCAGGGAAATAATACTTACCCTGCGTTCTTCCTGCCAGTTGGCCTGCAACTCTGGCATTAAACAGTTCAACAGTGAATAATGAGAGAGATCAGGAAGAATTGAGTTTGAATCAAAACACCATAGAGAATATTACAGGATGACAGATTATTTTTAAAAGATCTATTTCCTTTAGTTTCTAAACACATTATTCCATGTGCATATGGAACCTATACGGGGACGGCAAATTATAATACAGTTTTCTCTAAATGAAAAGGATCAAGTTTATTATTCTAACACAATGAATAAATAAGAAGGAAATGAACAGAAAGTGTTGAAGAAAAAAAAAGTATATATTTTCACTGCAGTGTTTGAAATTGTATGAAAGCGTTTAAGTCTATCCCTGCTTCTGATTCTTCATTTGCTCACAAGGTTCATGATACCAAAGACAGCTAGGATAGCTGAAGCACCAGTTACTGCAAGATTGGTAAATACCCAGGGTTTTCTATAGCTATAGTGGAAACTTGATGGTTTGAACTCCTAGGTTCTATCTTTGGATGATCCTACAAAAGTTAATTTACTTCTGATTTTTCCACCGCCTTCTCCCTCTTGCTGGTGTTTGGAACTGTGCGCAGCATTGGCTCAGAACTCCCACTGCACTCCTCTCCAAAAGTGAGACAGTCCCTTCACTGAAGTCCAGGAAAAAAACTGCCAACTGATTGAGCAACGGCAGGGTTTCCCATGCAACCTTTATCTACACTTGGCACAGAGGTAAATGGCAATAAAAAGAAGGCTGATACCTGTGGTTCCTGTAGCTTTTGTAGAATGAAGTGTTCAGTGGCTTAGTGGACAAGTAAGATGCTCGCATCTATTAACTACAAAAATAAAATATACTGGTATGGCAAAAAAAACATGTCAAGTACTGTACTCTTTGGGATGTGCAGTCAGGGTTTGTGTTGAAGTTTTACATAGGACAGTTCAAGGCCACTGAACTCTGTATATAGCAAAGACCTGTCCTATTGTGCCAAGAAGTTAGCAGCACAATGATTTTATCTACCTGTTTGAATAGAGTAAAAGTGCTTAGCTACCTCTTGGATTGGGACTTTGTTTACAATGGTATTCCAGATCTGCTACATATGTTACTTTAGATCTTCATTTGATATAAAGCCATGTGTAATCAATTCCTGAACAGAAGATCTGAGGTGGAGAAAATATAATAAATGTTAGTTGGAGAAAGCAGCAGAAAAACTCCAGCCAGAGTTAGTCTGGCTGGACTTACTTGTACCAGTTCAGCTCCAGCCATGCAAATTATGCTAGCTCCAACAGAGCACTGAGGTTCCCTGTACACCACTCCTCAGTACAGTGGTTCTACAAAGGCTCACTAGATTCAGTGGAGTAGGGCATAGATGCATGGGGAAAAGTTCTCCAGGACCTCACCCTGAGCCCAAATTAACAAACCTTGCAGAAACCAGAACTTTTGAGGAGTTGGTTAGGGAAACACTGCAACAACTCTGCTAGAGAAAGCCTCAGCTGGAATGAGCCTGGATGCATCCGGATTTACAGTCTAAGTATATACTACTAAGTGTTAGGTCCAGTTCTCTTGCCCAAAAGCTAGCTGATATTGTCTTGGTATGTTCATACTGTGCAGCTCTCCTGAACAAGTTAGCATCTAAATTGCCTATTTGGGGTGGTTCATGAGTATGCCTGAATATCGCCTGGAACTGCGTCGCTTACCAAGGTCAAATTGTTCTAGAGAACAAGTCTAACAATTTCACAGAGTAGGTGACAGGTTTTTTGATCAGGTTTGTGCCCTGGCACTGTATAATTTACTAGTAGACACTAACTTCAGTTGAGAACGGGATCCAAGTTGTCTGTCTTATCATCCATGGAGCCATGTCTAGTTCACAACTAGAAAAGGATAGTTTTGAAACACTAAGTCAGAGCTACTTGCGAAGAGTTTGGTGCAAGTGGAATTCATACCTCTAATTGGTCCTGAGCTTAGTTAGCGCAGTCAGCAATGATATTGCACTGTATTTGCCTACCCTCCTTATTCTGGGAACAAAAAGAGCTTCAAAAGTAGCTTTGTGTAAAAGTAGCTTGAATCAAGCAGGTTTCATCCTGTCTTGTATCCTGGACCAGAAAACAGTACAGCTCTGAAGGCAGTATAGTTTTGCTTATGTGGTATTGTGCTGTAAGCAGAAATACTTTGGGGCCTGTGGTCGCTCTGCACTCCGTGACCTGGATAATCTGCATTGATAAATTCACTGCAGGTAAACTGGAGTGGACTACAGTTTCATTAAACTTATGAAAATACACTGGTGCCTGCCAATATTCAGAAATATGGGTTCTCAACCCGTTTTGTAAATCTGGGGACACATTTAAATTGAATTTATTTGTCCTGTGTGATATTTTTGTACATTAAGTGCAGATTTTTATAACTATGAGAAAGAATGACAAGTAATAAAATACATGAAAGTGCATTAGAAATTCCTGAAAATGTCTGCATGTCTGTTTGGGTATATAAAATATGATCTTGGCTGAGTTTGACTGTGAATTAGAAAATAAGAAGAAATTGAGTGCCAGATATTATTTTTAAGTATTTTTTTTTATGTCGGATAAATTGTTGAAAAGACTAAGAAGGAGGGAAGTGGAAGAGAGAAGGGGAAATGAGCAGAGTAAATTAACATGAACAGGCAGATCCCCTGAACACGAGCCCTGGCAGGCTTCTGCTGCACAGCAGAAGCCCACGCTGAGCCCCCCATGCCCTACGTCTGGATGCGCAACTAGGGCTTGCGGGCAGCACCACATGCCAGACCAACCTTTGTTTCACCCACCTACACCCAAGGCTTAGCATTGGCTGGTAACAGAGCAAGCACCTTCCTATGACTTTCCTGGTCATCTAGTCATGCTGGGTGGCATGAGTGAAGCAGGGCCAAGCCCAGCAACTTGAGCTGGACCAGTATCATGGTTCTGGCCAGGGCCACCTTGTGCTGCCTAGGGACAGAGTGGGTCGGGGGCCACTGCTCTGGGATTGAGAAGAGCTTATCTGCATGGAAGTGAGCTGTGCTGTGCCAGCTGGCTTCGGGACCAGAGAACAAGCCTTGGCCCAGAAGAGCTACTAGCACAGACAGAGCTCTAGATACTCCATTTTACTTCTTAATTCCTAACTGGGTTAAGATGACATGTAGAAAGATGTGTATCCTTTGAGAGGTTTTTGTACCTTTTTAGCATAAGAAATGCACAGACCTGTAGAAAATAATGAACACACTTACAGACATTTCTTTATCACAGTTTTGTCTCAGCATTCACAGGAGTTTTGGCCAAAGACAGCATCCTTTCAAGATTCCCTGACTCCTCTTTCCTATAAATGTTTTTCTTTCCACTGAATCATGTTCTTTCACTCCCTCCCTTTACTGCAGATTACTTTTCTATGATTTTAGCTGGTCCTGCATTTACAAGAGATTATTTTGCTATGAAAACATACATTGAGCTTCCTGTCTCCCATTTAAAGCTTACTGACCTGCTCTTTGAGTGTCTTAAAATTATATGCACTATCATTCTTTTGCTCAACCTTTGGGGATTTTCCATTCTTAATTTTTTCTTTTTCAGCAGAAATTTTGAATTACAGGTTCTCCTAGCCCAGTTCAAGGTACTCCTATGAAAATGAGATGTTAGGAAGCTAAATATTACTCTGTTCTTCCAGACCTTGGATACAGCAATGGCAGTAACTGGTTTGTTCCATGGTGAAGTAACTTCATAAAAAAAACCAAAATTCATGTATTTTGTTACTTCCTGCAAAAGGAAGACTCTGTCTCTTGTTATATTTGCTATATTTATGATATCCCCAAATAATCAGTTTATTGCTCAGTGGGTGAAAAATGACACCTGGTATAATAGGATGAAAGGATAAGCTTTTTCCAGGGAAAAAGTCTGAATAGAATATTTATAAGACACCTAAGAATAATTTAGAATATATTCAGAGCTCTCCAAGGATCCATAAAGATCTGATCACTGCAGTCACTGAAGCCTAGAGAGCAATTCAGATAAGCCGGTATTTTAGGGTGAGCTGAATTCTCCTTTCCTCTCCATTGACTACATTGACTGTATTTCCCTTGTCTACAGCTGATGCTTCGACATCTAGCTCATATAGAAAACCATGTTGTGAACAGCTAAGTTTAAGGATGTGGGTTACTTACCTATGCTAAGTTGTCTGGTACCTTTTGAGATAGCATGGGATATCCCGTTTGGCCTGGCAGGAGCTGCTCCAGAAGGCATGAGTCTCATGCAGGTCTTGTGTCACATCTGTCAGACCCGTACAGATACCCTCAGAGATATCCTATGGCTATAGACTCCTATTTTTAGGCAACCTAAATATGAGCAATCAAACACTTGAATCTGGAAAGATATTCCACCACTTGTCTGACTGTCACCAAGTGCTTTAATTTCTTTGAACCTAATTCTGTTGAAATCATAGAATCATAGAATCAATTAGGAAAAAAAATCAAAGGAAAAGACCTTTAAGATCATCAAGTCCAACCATTAACCTAGCACTGCCAAGTCCACCAATAAACCATGTCCCTAAGTGCCACGTCTACACGTCTTTTAAGTACTTCCAGGGATAGTGACTCAACCACTTCCCTGGGCAGCCTGTTCCAATGCTTGATAACCCTTTCAGTGAAGATTTTTTTCCTAATATCCAATCTAAACTTCCCCTGGCACAACCTGAGGCCATTTCCTCTCGTCCTATCGCTAGTTACTTGGCAGAAGAGACCAACCCCCACCTCGCTACAACCTCCTTTCAGGTAGTTGTAGAGAGCGATAAGGTCTCCCCTCAGCCTCCTCTTCGCCAGGCTAAACAGTCCCAGCTCCCTCAGCTGCTCCTCATAAGACTTGTGCTCCAGACCCTTCACCAGCTTCATTGCCCTTCTCTGGACACGCTCCAGCACCTCAATGTCCTTCTTGTAGTGAGGGGCCCAAAACTGAACACAGGATTCGAGGTGTGGCCTCACCAGTGCCAAGTACAGGGTCATGATCACCTCCCTAGTCCTGCTGGCCACAATATTTCTGATACAAACGAAGGGGACCAAATTCACATCTATTTAATGTTTCTCCTTGTCCTAGAGTTAATATAAATTTATATTTTATTGTGGACATGCCTGTATAACTGATTGATTTTCACTAAATTTTTAAGAATCTTTCCAGGAAAGGAAGCAAAGCAAGATTGGTACTGCTGTTTGGGAGGAGCTGGTGGAGCAAGGCTTTTTGTCTGTTGTTTTCCTGCCCTGCCAGCTCTGTCAGGCAGAACACCATCTCATTTAACTTCTCTCACCTTTTTGGTTAAACGTGTATAAAGTAAAGACAATGAGTCAGTTCTGCCCTCACGTTGACCTGCTTGGCTCTCCAGGGCCAGCAGTATCACATTTTTCGCATTCAAGGGAGGAAAGGACTTGATAAAAGCCATCTGACTCTTTGTTACTTGAGGATTAATCATCTGAGAAGCCCCTAAAGTGAGATAGCATGGAAGTGGGGAGCAATACAAATGTAAGGTAGAGCAGAATGTGACATTTTACTTAGAAGAAAAGGAAACAGTGGCAGTGTAGGATCAGTTTTACCTATCCATTTCTTATACGGATATTTATAACTTGCTCCTTCCACTGAGAATTTGTTTTTAGTTATTTGTACAGTGAAAGAAATGCATTTAATTTACCAGTAGAAATTGTTATAATTCTGTAATGCTGTGGTTAATATGCGAGAAGGAGTTTAGCTTTGGAGAGGCGTCAGAAAAACTGGGGGGAAAAAAATGCTCAGAGATTCATCATAATCTTTCAATCCAATCGTTCCTGCACTTGTTTTTGCTTTGGTTCAATTTTTGGTCATCAAATTGGAAACTGTCAGGACAGCAATTAATGTTGTGTCTCCAAATCTTTATGTATGATGAAAGGAAATCACTCATCTGTATTGCCAGCCCTGGGGGGAAAGGGGAATAAAAACCAGAGAGAGTCTAAATTCTCTTAAACTGCTATAGCAAATACTGTTGGATCAATTAGTGTGATTGGCGTGAATGTGTAATGGGCCCTCCTGGCAAAATGCCGTTCTCAGTCTGGGTCTAAGCTGCAGCTCTGTAGAGCAGTGCTGCTCTTAGAAAAGAGGACTCTTAAACTGCCTGGTGTATCAGTACAGAATTGCTTTCACAGGACAAAATCCTAATTCTCTAATCAAACTTTTTTTTTTCATTTTTCTCTTTACATCTATCACCACTTCTTTGACTGGAAAAGTCCCTGTTAAAGTCCCTGTTGCTTTTCTACTGATGCTATTAACACTTTCTAATAATGTATACCGTTTCGTCTAGTAAAATGTTTGGAAATGATTATTGTTTCTTTACAGGTACATGGTAATGGTGCACTGAAATGTCTGGTTTTGGCCCTCAGTACTGTACTGCAATTCATTTAACTTCACCTGCCTGGAGTTTCAGTCATTCTGCTTACACACCACTCTCATACATTCTCAACAATGCCCTTGCTTTCACCTACATGGTTTCTATTAAAGTCAGTAGTAGAGCTGATAGAAATAAGTCATTGAAACCTTTTTTTCTCTGGAAACTGCTGCTTTATATAAATAATTTTTTTTTCATAAAATCACATTGATATGATCAATATTTATTAAAAATAAAAGGAAACTTTTGAAAATAAAAGGGTATCTTTTAAACATTTTAACAATGATAGATTTTTAATCTTAGCTACAATTTAAAAAGATATTAATGCAAGCATCAGTAAGCAGCATTTGTAGTTCAGCAAAACAATATATTTAAATCTTATCCTAGGAAAGTGTTGCTATTTTGCCTGAAATTTGCTTTTTTTGCCTTTTTGCTTAAAGTTTGCTATTTTACCTGAAATCAGTACTAGATAAATAAATTACAAAAATTTTCTAAGATAGAATTTTCATTTTCTGAACTGCACAATAATAATTATCTAGGTGATTGGTATTCCCTGCAATTTCACTTCAATACCAGAACTGTATGGGTATGAACTGTGATATCTCTACATTTGAAATACACGTTATTTCAGTAGGTGGTCTCTGCTGAAAGGAAAAGTTTAGTATTCTTATAGAAAGCTCCTTTAGCATTTGCAGAAAGTCACCTCAGTGATTTACAAATATTTTTTCTTAAGGGCAATTTGTTTATCTGGTCCTAACTTACTTTTTTGCCATATCTTTGTACCTATGCTTTCACACACATATTCATATATAGTACCTTTTAAGTAGCCTAAAATGGAAACTATTTAACTATTTGGGGGGGGGGGGCTATGAGATTTGTCACTGTTGGTTTTTTTGGGGGGGGGGAGGGGTGAGGGGGAGAGAGAGTAAAATTTGTTTAAATACTCATGTATTCATAGGTTTTGCAAGTTGTTTTTGGTAGAAATTCTTTCAACTTTCTTCTCAGACATCCCCAGTAAACCTGATTCCATCAATTTTTTATGACTAGGTTGGTCTTTCCTATCTGCTGTTTTGGGAGTTTTTTTCAGTCCAAATCCCTTCATTTTGGTTAAAGAAAAGAATATTGTTAAACTTTTTCTAACAAGGCAATGAACTCCAGAACTGACTAGTCTCACTTATCTGATTTCAGACAGTGGGGATACCTGGGTGCTGGTTCAAGCTCTAGACTAGTCAGAATAGGCTTTTGTATAGGATGGAAATAAGGGAACACCTTGAAATCCAGCTTCAACCTGGATGCAGATTTTAAAAGAGCTTAAAGAATAGCTGGATGCAAAAGATGTACATCTCTGGGGTTTCAAATCTAGACAGAAGTGTTTGCATCTTGAGACATGCATAAAATCAGCATAACAACTACTTTATTTTTGAGTGATCCTTAGTCCTCCTACTGTGCATTTTGCAAAGTGAGAATCAAGTTCATTTATTATTATTATTGTCATTATTAACATTTATATTGCGGTATTGCACAGAATCACTCTGAGGCCCAAATGAAGAAGAAGTAGAGGAAAGGTGCAATCAAATATATACCATTTTTCTAGGCATTGGCAATTATTGTTGTTATCAGCGAATAGTTCTCAGCACCAATTCTTCTCCTCAATCTAGTTATTATTAATTGTTTGGTTTCTTATAAGCATGCAGAAATATGAAATGCAAAATAAATAATAATAATTATAATGTATATTGTGTGCCTTGCATTCTGGCGTTTTATTTATTAAATTATGCTTTAAAAATTTTGTACATGAAAGAATTTTATTAAACCTTCAGGTATCATGATAATAGATTTTTGTTTCCTATCAGTTTATACTCAAGGGTTGTTTTGATTGCGGGTTTTTTGTCTCTTTTGTTTTGTTTTGTTAGGGTTTTTTTGGTTTTTATTTTTAATTTCTGAGCAACATAAATGATTTAGGTAGTTTTCTGCTCATGGCACATGGCAGATTTTCTTCTCCTGGATTTAGACAAGTTGGTTTCACTCTTGAAACTATTTAACTGCGTAAACAATGCACAAACGATGCCCAATGCTTAAGAATGTGAAGCATGCAGACTTGTCTAGTAGTCATCTCTGGAATAACATACGTCCTAAAAGTCAGCTTGCCATCACTGGGGAAATGGTGACATGTCTGAGGCACTGCTGCTGACATTGCATGAGGTTAATGAATGACAGTGCCAAAATGCCAGCACTTACCTTGTCACCGCCAAAGAGCTACAATTAAATTGCCCCTTAAAGAACTGACAAGTGACGAAAGGGGTTTCAGTGAAGGTCATGAGTATCTAAGATTTCTATTCCTTTGAGCACTGCTGTAATTTCTGATTTGCCACAAAGAAATCACAAGACAAATATCCTCTATAACCCAGCAGTCTTCCCACAGAATTATTAAATTACTGGGGCGCAGTTAGTATTAAACCTGTAATATTAAGACATATTGTATGGCACCACAAGTTTACACACTAAAACTGTTCTGTGTCCTAAGTTATATTTCTTTCTTGGCCAGCAGTATCTATAAAAAGGGAAAAAAGCCCTCCAAAATGCATTAGAATTTTCTTTTTGAAAGAGCACAGAAGATTTTTTTTCTCCTGAGAAAGACACGATTTGTATCACCCATATGAAGGGAGGATGGGTACTGTCTAACAAAGGTTTGACTGTGTATCCACTGACAACAGAGGATGGAATGAATGTACCTCTTGTGCTGATATTAATCTGAGCAAAATATTTCAGCCTTTTTTTTCTTTCATTAATCAAGCAAAAATCCTATCAACAGAGGTCACAGAATTTGGTTTCCAGGGTTTAAATGGACACTTTCAAATGAAGCTCATTTTTTAAAGCCCTCATCTTTCTTACTGCATGGCAAAGGTAAACCACATTCCTAGAACATGTCAAACTTTATTTACATATATCTCAGATAAATGAGTGAAAGTATTTTCTCTATAGTAATTTTATCATGCGTATGAGTCCTCACAATACTAGTTTATTTTACTCATTTGAGGGAAAGGGAGTTTTATATATATATTTAGACATTAATTGTGAGAACATTTTGGACTTAAATAAAGTATGAACTCAAAACTGAAAGGCAGATAGATACAAGAAATAAACATAGTATTAAGCAAACCTCTGTCTGAGCTTTGAAAATAATGTATATGGAGGGTCTATAAAATGAGAAAGGTGGGGTTTTTTCCCCTCAGGTGGCAGAAGTTGCAGACAACAGAAGTGTCCGCCCAAAAGCAGTGATGTGGAATGAGGAGATGGAGAAAAGCCACTGTCAGCTGAGTGACAGAAGCAGGCAGAGAGGAACGCAAAACCAGTTATACAGACAAGAGCTAGTCTATGGCAAGCTCTGAAGTGGGGAGAACAGCTTTGCGTCTTCCAGGGAGCCCCAAAGGAACACTGAACATTGTGACACTAATTGCGGAGTTTCCTGAAATAGACGCACTCTGCTTCAGGAGTGGAATGCATGCTTATTGACTTCAGTGCTAATACTCTGAAATACTGGACATTCTTTGCCTGGACTTGGAATCCTGCAGTAGTCCTGCTGTTAGGGAGCATGGTGCAACTGCTGTTGAGGGTCCAAATAACCATTCTGCATTATGGTGGAATCTGCATTATGATTTCCTTCCAAAAAGTGGTTAGATTAGGAGAAAATTGTACAATATTCTTTTTTCGAAATGGGCTAGTGATAACAGCATTTCTACATGAATTAGAAATCTCTCCTCCTCATACCCAAAATTCTATTTTTTGTTCAGTCTTTAAATGCTAAACAGCTAAGAAGTTTCTCAATCAAAGGCTTCAGCTTAAGACAGCCCACTTTTGGAGGGCTGCCCCCACCATTGATTTACAAAGCCAAGCTGTCACAGAACCATGGCGTAATTTAGATTGGAAGAGACCTCTGGATGTCATCTAGTTCCACATCCTGCTCCAGGCCAATTTTAGTCAGGTTGCTCAGGACTTTTTCACCTGAGTTTTTGATATCTCTGAGGAGAGAGATGCCACAACCTCTCTCGGCAACCTGTTCCAGTATTTGACTCAACGGTTGTGAAGTGTTTTTCCCTAATATTTAATTTTAATTCCTTTTGTTGCAACTTGCGTCCATTGCCCCTGCTTCTATCAATGAGCACCTCTGAGAGGAGCCTGGCTCCATTGTCTCTAAACACAGCCCTCTCTTAAGCACCCATGCAGATATTGGCGTCCACATAGTATTTGTGCTGTACCTCTCTAGACATCTCAATGTTGGGTAGTCCTGCAAAGACACCACTATGAGTCCATTTTGTCCTTACAGGCCACCAATATTCATTTTGAATTCTGATTATCTCCAAATTCTTTCATAGTGTCAGAGAATATCAGAACAAGTCACTTAACACCACTGCAAATGCAGATATGTAGGTGGAGACTGCTAGCTGAGACACACGATACTGCATCCCACAAGCAAGATGGGGAAATGTGTACGTTCAAAAACCTGGTAACTTGTGGCTTCACCCGAAGAGTATCAACTGAGCTGGTCCAGAACTGAGCTAAATGACTCTCTCAAAGCTAACTAATGTGATCAAGTATCAACCGTGACCTCAGTCATGCCCTCTGAGCCACTCCTGTAAACGGTAGAGATGCAACCATAATACCACAGTAGAATATTTTGAGTATGAGACTCAGGAATGTAAGAAATGGTCCAGCTATTAAAAATGAGTGTTCTGGACAGCTGTTTGTCATACCTAAAGCCAAGCAGCAGTTCTCTCTTTGCTTTCCAGTCAATCAGATTAACCCATTTACGACATACTGATTTGCAGGGCCACCCTTGGAGTAAACTAGAACTTTGCTTTAGAGCATAATTTATTTCTTATGTCTCATGTATAGGAAAAGTGATACATATCTCCAAATGTGACTACCCTTAATTTCAAAATCATACTCATTACTTTGCAATAATGAGGTGTAATTAATATTTATAGAAGATTTTATCTATACCTATCAATTTACCATGAAATGCCACTGATATCTCTGCATTTTGAGTTAATAACAGAAGGCAGAATTAAATGGAAAGCTGACAAAACTTCTGTTTGCCATGTGAGGCTTGAATATTATGTTTAAAGGGTAATATGTTCTGTATAAATGGGAGTTCATTATGTAGTTCACTGGCTATGTCATAGAGAACTGAGTGACTCCATGGATGTAATTTTACTGCTAGTGTGGGTCATCATTTTTCCCCTTGTATTTTAGGCATAAGCTAAAAACCCCTGTATTTCTGCACTTAGTAGAAACTGAATGTCCTCACTTCCAGTGGTTATTGTGAGACTCTCAAGAAATCTTTCACTTGGATTAAAGATCAAAGGAAAAGCTGTGATTATAACTCATACACTTTTCACCATCGTCTTTGATAAAACATTTCAGTCTCAGTCACCAATCATTATATATCCAACTGCGTGAGACTCTATTTAGTTTGGCAGTGTTCTCCCCTCTTTAACTGCAACTTTATATATTATTTCTTTTGTTACATAGTTTCTGTAAAGAGGAGTGGTTGACTGAAATGTTTCTATTTAATTTTTTTTTTAATGAAACAAGAATTGCAGCAAATTCTGCGATGTGCTGAATTTATTTAATGAATGTGTTCGAAATGTGAAAATGTGAGTAGATGTATTCAGGAAGAGAAGGGTGATAAAAAGGACAAACGTGCAAACGTGTTCATAACTTCCCCCCCCCCATTGTCAAGATAGATTTTCCTTGGGATTTCTAGTAAGTAGAAATGTGGAAGTAACTTCTGGTCTTCAAAATTCACCAGCATTTTATATTCTGTTACTGTGCTTTTCACATGAGGGAGTAATTCTAGCTAAATCACTTAAGCTAAACACTTTGTATGGTATAAAGTTATTGAGTTTGAACACATTTATAAAACAATTCTGCATTAAAAAATGGTGTCTAACATGGTTCATTCTTGCTTGTACAAATTAAATAATAACAATGGTCCATTACTGTAAATCTAATTTAAGGTTTTTGTCTGTAACTGCAAAAATACATATACT
>NW_009212166.1:69943-70272 GCF_000690835.1 Fulmarus glacialis
GTCGGTAACTGCAAAAATACATATACTGCCACAGAAATGTCCAAATGTAATGCTGACACTATCCTGCTTTTGTTATACTATAAAGCTCAGCCTTAACCAGAGCTCTTTGCTGATTTTATTAATTCTCCACCTGATTAATTCTTTACTCTATTGAATGTTTATCAGTGCTATCAGAAGAATTTGGGTTCAATTAGACAGAATTCAGAGAAGAGAGTCTTCCTGGGAGAGCAAAAGCCTTGCTCTCGGGAGCTCTGGTTACAGAAGTCAGACAGAAGGACCTGAAAAGGGCCTCCTGGAGGTTTTTTGGTGGGGGGGGTAGGAGGGGGGGT